>NC_069502.1:724580574-724743074 GCF_027579735.1 Bombina bombina | reverse complement strand
GACACCTACCTACAGTTATTAACCCCTAATTTGCCGCCCCCAACATCGCCGCCACCTACATTACAGTTATTAACCCCTAATCTGCCGCCCCCAACATCGCCGCCACCTACATAAATTTATTAACCCCTAATCTGCTGGCCCTAACATCGCCACCACTATACTAAAGTTATTAACCCCTAAACCTCTGCCCTCCCACATCACTAACACTACATAAATGTATTAACCCCTAAACCTAATCCTAACCCTAACATAACCCTAAGCATAACACTAACGTAACCCTAAGCCTAACCCTAAAATAAAATAACTAAAATAACTAATAGTTATAATATTGTAGCTATCTTAGGTTTTATTTTTAGTTCACAGGTAAGTTTGTATTTATTTTAACTAGGTAGACTAGTTATTAAAGTTATTAACTATTTACTAGCTACCTAGTTAAAATAAATACAAAGTTACCTGTAAAAAAAAACTAACATTACAATAAAAAAAAATTAAATTAATAAAATACAATTATCTAAATTACAAAAAAATTAAATAAACACTAAATTACACAAAATAAAAAACAAAATTATCAAAAATAAAAATGAATTACTCCTAATCTAATAGCCCTATTAAAATAAAAAGCCCCCCCCCCAAATAAAAAAATCCCTAGCCTACACTAAACTGCCAATAGCCCTTAAAAGGGCCTTTTGCAGGGCATTGCCCCAAATATAACAGCTCTTTTACCTGTAAAAAAAATACAAACACCCCCAACAGTAAAACCCACCACCCAACCAATCAACCCCCCCCAAATAAAATTCTATCTAAATAAAGCTAAGCTAACCATTGCCATGAAAAGGGCATTTGGTTGGGCATTGCCTTTAAAAGGGCATTTAGCTCTTTTTATGGTGCCCAAATACTAAGCTAAAAATAAAACCCACCCAATAAACCCTAAAAAAAGTCTTCATCCAGACGGCATCTTCTATCTTCATCCATCCGGCACGGAGCGGGTCCATCTTCAAGATATCTGGCGCAGAGCATCCTCTTCTTACGGTCATCGGCGTCAACTGAAGGTTCCCTTTAAGTGATGTCATCCAAGATGGCATCCCTTACATTCCGATTGGCTGATAGAATTCTATCAGCCAATAGGAATTAAAGGGGAAAAATCCTATTGGCTGTTGCAATCAGCCAATAGGGTTGAGCTTTCATCCTATTGACCATAAGAAGAGGATGCTCCGCGCCGGAGGTCTTGAAGATGGACCCGCTCCAAGCCGGATGGATGAAGATAGAAGATGCCGTCTGGAAGAAGACTTCTGCTCACTTGGATGAAGACTTCTGCCAGCTTCGAGGAGGACTTCTGCCCACTTGGATGAAGACTTCTGCCGGCTTCGATGAGGACTTCTCCCCGCTTGTATGAAGACTTCTGCCACCTGGATGAGGATGGATGTCCAGTCTTCGAAAACTGTAAGTGGATCGTCGGGGGTTAGTGTTAGGTTTTTTAAGGGTTTATTGGGTGGGTTTTATTTTTAGCTTATGGTTTGGGCACCATAAAAGAGCTAAATGCCCTTTTAAGGGCAATGCCCATCCAAATGCCCTTTTCAGGGCAATGGTTAGCTTATGTTTATTTAGATAGAATTTTATTTGGGGGGTTGGTTGGTTGGTTGGGTGGTGGGTTTTACTGTTGGGGGTGTTTGTATTTTTTTTACAGGTAAAAGAGCTGTTATCTTTGGGGCAATGCCCCGCAAAAGGCCCTTTTAATGGCTATTGGTAGTTTAGTGTAGGCTAGGGGTTTTTTTTTATTTTGGGGCGGCTTTTTTATTTCGATAGGGCTATTAGATTAGGAGTATTCCGTTTTTTATTTTTGATAATTTCGTTTTTTATTTTCTGTAATTTAGTGTTTATTTTTTTTGTAATTTAGATAATTGTATTTTATTAATCTAATTTATTTTATTGTAATGTTAGGTTTTAGTGTAAGGCAGTTTAGGTTTTATTTTACAGGTAACTTTGTATTTATTTTAACTAGGTAGCTAGTAAATAGTTAATAACTATTTAATAACTAGTCTACCTAGTTAAAATAAATACAAACTTACCTGTGAACTAAAAATAAAACCTAAGATAGCTACAATATTATAACTATTAGTTATTTTGTAGCTATCTTAGGTTTTATTTTACAGGTAAGTATGTATTTAGTTTTAAATAGAAATTATTTAGGTAATAATTGTAAGTTTTATTTAGATTTATTTTAATTATATTTAAGTTAGGGGGGTGTTAGGGTTAGGGTTAGACTTAGGCTTAGGGTTACATTAGGATTAGGGTTAGGTTTAGGGGTTAATATATTTATGTAGTGATGTGAGAGGCCAGAGGTTTAGGGGCTAATAGTTTAATTTAGTATATTTTGTTGTGGGGGGCTTGCGGTTTAGTGGTTAATAGGTTTATTATAGCGGCGGTGTGGGCGGACAGCAGATTAGGCATTAATAATATTTAAATAGTGTTTGTGATGCGGGAGGGCGGCAGTTTAGGGGTAAATAGGTAGTTTATGGCTGTTAGTGTACTTTGTGACAGTTTAGTTATGAGTTTTATGGTACAGCTTTGTAACGTAAAACTCATAACTACTGACTTTAGATGGCGGTACAGATCTTGTGATTTTAGGCTGTACCGCTCACTTTTTGGCCTTCCAGGCAAACTCGTAATACCAGCGCTATGGAAGTCCCATTAAAAAAGGACTTTTTTAAAAGTGCGGTACTGACGTTGCGTGACGGCCAAAAAGGTGTGCGGTACACCTATACTGTCAAGACTCGTAATAGCAGCGTTAGGGGAAAAAGCAGCATTATGGGCCATAACGATGCTATTTGAGTCATAACGCAAAACTTGTAATCTAGCTGACTGTTTTCAGGACACCGTACCTTAAAATCGCTGTTATTTTCGTATTCTGTAATAAAATATCAGAGACACACCAAGGAACGTCCTTGTTTAGCCATTTTGCCAAGGCTGTGAGACTTATTTTACAATAGAAAAATAAAGTATGCTTTGAATTTTGTAATTTTTGGTACAATTATAACTTTGTATTTTGAAAGTACATCATTCATTAAATATGTTTAACATATACATTGCGTGCCCGCAAACAGCCAAATTTGCCCATTTGTGGGTGCGCAATAATTAACCAGCCATTACAAGTGTGCTACTTATCCCCTTTGCTGTGCGATGTTCTGATGCCGTGTCTGACGGCATCAGAACGAGGCTCCAATAGGAGCCTATGGAAGCAGGCTCTCGTGAGCGCAATGCTTCCCAGCAATGCAAATGCGAGATCACATTTGCATTACTGAAAATTTGTAATACCAGTGCACAATAGCGTGCGCTGGTATTACACAGTGGAGCACTATGCGCTAATATCGCTTTCATGAAAGTGATATTTAGCGCTCCATTTGCAATCTAGCCCATAATTTCTATGCATATTTTAAATAATAATTTTACGGTGTAATTTAAATTCATACTTTGCTGCATATTTTTATTAAGAATTTGTATTAATATTATTATTGATTTTTAGCACTTACTTTACAAATATACATTGTACTAACAATGAACATTTTAAACTTTTTTTATTGGGCACCATACTGTATTGCTGCTTGTGCCAGGGGTACAAACAAGATTGTCATCTGCTTAACGTCTCTTTAGGGGCGCACACATCTAAATATTACATGCTATACTTAATTAATATTTTAATGCTCCACTATCTATCCCATCCAAGCAGTCTGTCACCAAAAAAAACAAGATAAATTAAAAACAAGCAGCAAATAAATGTCTAACACCTTAGCAAGCAGGACTGTCATATATATTTTTTTCTGTGAAATTGTATTTTTATCCTCTTTCCTTATAAGGTTACATGAAAATGTATAATATATAATAATGTTATGTGAGTTTCCATTTAATTAAATCATATACTATATGCAGTTTTACATACCATGTACTGTATATTGTGTTTTTTAACTTTAGTTTCATAATGAGGATGTCTGTTAATCATAAAAAAATCCACCATGCATATAAATGAGTTTCATATCACCTGGGCAGATGCTGTATTTTCTCAATGTGCAGAATTATTAGGCAAGTTGTATTTTTGAGGATTAATTTTATTATTGAACAACAACCATGTTCTCAATGAACCCGAAAAACTCATTAATATCAAAGCTGAATAGTTTTGGAAGTAGTTTTTAGTTTGTTTTTAGTTATAGCTATTTTAGGGGGATATCTGTGTGTGCAGGTGACTATTACTGTGCATAATTATTAGGCAACTTAACAAAAAACAAATATATACCCATTTCAATTATTTATTTTTACCAGTGAAACCAATATAACATCTCAACATTCACAAATATACATTTCTGACATTCAAAAACAAAACAAAAACAAATCAGTGACCAATATAGCCACCTTTCTTTGCAAGGACACTCAAAAGCCTGCCAACCATGGATTCTGTCAGTGTTTTGATCTGTTCACCATCAACATTGCGTGCAGCAGAAACCACAGCCTCCCAGACACTGTTCAGAGAGGTGTACTGTTTTCCCTCCTTGTAAATCTCCCATTTGATGATGGACCACAGGTTCTCAATGGGGTTCAGATCAGGTGAACAAGGAGGCCATGTCATTAGATTTTCTTCTTTTATACCCTTTCTTGCCAGCCACGCTGTGGAGTACTTGGACGCGTGTGATGGAGCATTGTCCTGCATGAAAATCATGTTTTTCTTGAAGGATGCAGACTTCTTCCTGTACTCCTGCTTGAAGAAGGTGTCTTCCAGAAACTGGCAGTAGGACTGGGAGTTGAGCTTGACTCCATCCTCAACCCGAAAAGGCCCCACAAGCTCACCTTTGATGATACCAGCCCAAACCAGTACTCCACCTCCACATTGCTGGTGTCTGAGTCGGACTGGAGCTCTCTGCCCTTTACCAATCCAGCCACGGGCCCATCCATCTGGCCCATCAAGACTCACTCTCATTTCATCAGTCCATAAAACCTTAGAAAAATCAGTCTTGAGATATTTCTTGGCCCAGTCTTGACGTTTCAGCTTGTGTATCTTGTTCAGTGGTGGTCGTCTTTCAGCCTTTCTTACCTTGGCCATGTCTCTGAGTATTGCACACCTTGTGCTTTTGGGCACTCCAGTGATGTTGCAGCTCTGAAATATGGCCAAACTGGTGGCAAGTGGCATCTTGGCAGCTGCACGCTTGACTTTTCTCAGTTCATGGGCAGTTATTTTGCGCCTTGGTTTTTCCACACGCTTCTTGCGACCCTGTTGACTATTTTGAATGAAACGCTTGATTGTTCGATGATCTCGCTTCAGAAGCTTTGCAATTTTAAGAGTGCTGCATCCCTCTGCAAGATATCTCACTATTTTTGACTTTTCTGAGCCTGTCAAGTCCTTCTTTTGACCCATTTTGCCAAAGGAAAGGAAGTTGCCTAATAATTATGCACACCTGATATAGGGTGTTGATGTCATTAGACCACACCCCTTCTCATTACAGAGATGCACATCACCTAATATGCTTAATTGGTAGTAGGCTTTCGAGCCTATACAGCTTGGAGTAAGACAAGATGCATAAAGAGGATGATGTGGTCAAAATACTCATTTGCCTAATAATTCTGCACTCCCTGTATATATATATATATATATATATATATATATATATATATATATATATATATATATATAAAAAGAACAGCCTACACCAAATTATTTATTGTTTTAAAAGATTGTCATTTTAGCCATCAGTGCTGGCACCTAGGAACTCTATGTGAGTGAGCACAGTGCTATCTATATGAAACACATGAACTAACATCCTCTAGTGGTAAAAAAAATGTCAAAATGCCCTGAGCTAAGAGGCGGCCTTCAAGGGCTTAGAAATTAGCATATGAACCTCCTAGATTTAGCTTTCAACTAAGAATACCAAGAGAGCAAAGCAAAATTGGTGATAGAAGTAAATTGGAAAGTTGTTTAAAATTACATGCCCTATCTGAATAATGAAAGTTTGTTTTGGCCTAGACTGTCCCTTCAAACCTGCCACAAACTGCAACTGCTGGGCATGTTTTTTATAAACTATATATACATGGGCATTTTTTCCAAAAAAATAAAAAGTGTCCAACAATCTGATGGCTATGTTCTTGTACCAGCTGTGCCTAGGGGGTACCACACTAACTATAAGTGTACCAGCTGTGCCTAAGTGTGAATTGAATAAAATGTAAGGAATGATTATATATATTGCATTTTATTTCTTTATTTCATTTGCATCTGTGTATACTAAGAACATAGCCATCAGATTGTTGGACACTTTATTTATTAAAATAAATGTAATTACGCAGAGGAGCGCAATGTCCATGTATAAATAATTTATAAAAAACATGCCCAGTTTCTGCAGTTTGTTCTGGCTTTATATATATATATATATATATATATATATATATATATATATATATATATATCAAAACAAAAAATCTGCACTCACTGGATTTGAAGTGAATAAAAATCAAAGTGATGTTTCAGGCCTTTACCCCTTCATCAAATGTGTCTGATGAAGGGGTAAAATCCCCGAAACATCACTTTGAATTAAAAGGACTTTTATTCACTTCAAATACAGTGAGTGCAGATTTTTTGTTTCGCTATTGTTGTTACTCTAGCACCCTGGTTTATTGGATATTGGTCAGTGAGAGTGCACCTGTAACAACCATTCAATATATATATATATATATATATATATAAATATATATATATATATATCCACAAGGAGTACTGTATACTCCACTTAAGGAGTACTGTATATATATATATATATATATATATATATATATATATATACACATGTAAAGAAGTTTGTAGAAGCATGTGTTCTAACAAGTGTCCAACAATCGGATGGCTATGTTGTTAGTGCGCGCGGCCGCACTAACAACATAGAATCTTATGGGTTGTGACGGAGGAGCGTATGCGCGGTAGGTATTTTTGATTAGACAGCTGATGGAATGTCACTTCAATTTGCTGATCTGATATGTTGGCTATTCTGTTAGAACATACTCTACTGGCTGTATCTGCCTGTGTACTTTCTGTTACCTTGCCTTGCTGGGTGTAACAGCCCTTAAGGGTTAATTACATGTTTACACTGATTGTTATGGGTATCACAACCTGCCTACTGGGACTTTGACAAGATGGCTTAGGTGCAACAGATAACTTGAGATCAAAGCAAACCTGGATAACAATGTCCCTAAGGCTAAACAACATAAGTTAAATAGATCAAATACTTTTTAACATGAAAACAAGAAAGTAAAACCTATTCAAAATTATATTGAAAATAGAAGAAAACGCATGATATATGCCAAAATATCCGTTGCCTAGTAGCAGTTCTTTCAACACTATTGGTGGAGAGGAACACATCTCATCAATGTCTTAAAAATCGGAAAAATTGTATATAGTGTACATATTTTTGAAAAAACTTTTTTAGACAGAGCAAATAAAAAATATTTATTATAGTTTTTTTTTAACATGTCTTTTCTAGCTTGAAATTGAAGTATATTATGTCAGTGGCATCGGCTTTGAATTAAATAATATTATGAAGTAACATAATACTCAGTAAATAAAAATTATAATCACAATTATCGATTAACTTTATTTACAAAACCATTTTAATAATGAGATCCCATTTTTAAGTATTTTAATGTAGTTAAATTCACTATTTAACCTAGTTGTGAAAATGAATAATTAAAAATAAAAGCAACGGGTTAACTTTGTATTTCATTTTAAGAATATTTGTTTATTTTAAGAAAAGAACATTTTTGTTAAACATTATCTTTCGAAAAATCTTTGCTCTCAAAAAAGTTTTTCATTATTTTTCTAATGTGATAAATAGTATAAACTTTTTAAGAATTTGGAGAAGCTAACTCTAAATAGTGTACTGGTTGTTCAGTGTACTTTTCTTCTAAGCAATAGTAATGGCATTTGTCCGACCGCCACTTCATAAACTCTCTGACACCTCAGAGGTGGCAGAGTTATTTTCAGGTTCAATTATATTGTTAAAGGAACAGTTCACCCAAAACTTCTCCTCTTTAAATTATTCCCAATGGTCCATTTTACCTGCTGAAGTGCATTCAATTGTTTACAAGTAGTTCCTTTACCCCTTACTTGGCACTTGAAATAGCTGATTTAGCATGTGGTATCCCCACCTATACAGAAAGTTTCTATGCTGGAGTCTCACCTATTGAATAGCGTAAGTAGGCAGAAAAATATACATATGGGACATAAAACTCAAAAAATGTATTTCATGATCTAGGTAGAACATACAATTTTAAACAACTTTCGAGTTTACTTCTATTATCAAATTTTACTTCATTTTTTTGGTATCATTTGTTGAAGGAGCAGCAATGCACTACTGGTTTCTAATTGAACACATGGGTGAGCCAATGACAATCGGTAAATATATGCAGCCACCAATCAGCAGCTAGAACCTAGGTTCTTTGCTGCTCCTGAGCTTTCCTAGATAAACCTTTTAGCAAAGGATAATGAAGCAAAGTAAATAATATACACAAACACTGACTCCTACAAACAGCGCTAACTGAAACCTCTATAATAAAGCTATATTTCAAATATATAGTAAAGCTCTTGTCAGTGTATTTCTCTCACAATCTATGTTACCTGTATTTATCACCGTATAATATCCTATTGTATACAAATATTTTTTACTATAATAAAGAAGCTTCTGTTACACCTGATCAATGGCTTTATACTGTGTATTTTAACAATCTATTACATTGAGAAACCACCCAAACATTATGAATAATTTCCACTTATAGATAATATTCCTGGGTGTAAATCTACTGATCTTAATTTACCTTAATGTCTCTGGGAGTATGGTAGAAAGTAAATGATCTTGGAAGCCTTTTTGTTCCTTCCCGTGCAGATCTCCTCTGTTCTCTTGCGAGTGTGGTGCTGCTGCTCAGTTCACTGAACACTAAGGAGTGTATCAGACTACGAAATTACTGCAAAAACAAAAGAAGAGAGAGCGCAGCCACGACTCACGGTAAAAGTTTTAATAATTCCTCTTTGCGCATTCACACATATTGCACTTATAAAAGTTCAGATAAAAACAAGCGCCTTTTAAATCACACACAGTCCCGAGTTCTTGCTTTTGCGGTAGTAGTTTCCAGCCCTTTGCTGTTATTCTCTTCAGGCATGTGAACTCCGTTGTCAATCTTTTTTTTTTTTTTATGAAAGGTAATTTTAAATTATTTGTAATAAGTGGCGCTGTAAAGGTGTGAGGTAAACATTTAGTTAAGCAGCTTAGACACCTATATGTATAAATGCAGGATGTTAGTAATTATGTTGCTTTTCTCCCTTTGAACCGCCCGATGAACTGTTTAAGTGGGCGTGAGATTAACAGAGATCTGATTGGTTCACGTCATACCAGAGGGGAGGAGTTAACTGTTTTTAAACCATGGATCCCCGCGAAAGTATCATACCCTGCCCAAAAGTCTTGAAAAAGTCGAAACGCATAGACGGCACAGGATAGCAGTCATTTAAAGCACCGCTACAAGGAGAAAGTGATTTGAAAGACGCCTACTTCCGTGACGATTGACAACGGAGTTCACACGCCTGAAGAGAATAACAGCAAAGGGCTAGAAACTACTGCCGCAAAAGCAAGAACTCGGGACTGTGTGTGATTTAAAAGGCGCTTGTTTTTATCTGAACTTTTGTAAGTGCAATATGTGTGAATGCGCAAAGAGGAATTATTAAAACTTTTACCGTGAGTCGTAGCTGCACTCTCTCTTCTTTTGTTTTTAAAATAAATAATAGAAGTAAATTGTAAAGTTGTTTAAAATGTTACTTCATATACACAGATAAAGATGAAAATGTAATTTCTCGTACATTTTATACTCTGCAACTGGTATAAAAAGTCATTGAAAATACATTAATATAAAAAATTTACAGTGTACTGTCCCTTTAACATACCTAGGCTTGTATAGGAAGTCAAAATCTGATCTGTTTTTGACATTCATAGATTGAAATTGGACAACTATTCTCTTCACTTTTAGAGATGATGTAAAAGAAACAAAGATTAAGTGATTAGGAGTAGGTCACAATAAAGACACACAATGTAGCTACAAAGTCACAACACGGCCTGGTGCTGCGATATGCAACTTGCATGTGATGTTAAAATCAAGCTGCACAAAAATGTAGAAACCTGAGTAAAGCAAA
Organism: Bombina bombina; assembly: GCF_027579735.1. NCBI lineage: Eukaryota > Metazoa > Chordata > Amphibia > Anura > Bombinatoridae > Bombina > Bombina bombina. The sequence goes on along the minus strand of NC_069502.1, from coordinate 724,732,876 downwards.
AGTCATTTAAGCATTATGATTTTTTGTTTCAGAAAAGTGTGAAGAAAAAAAATGTAATTAAAACTAATACAGTGTCAACTTTGCACTTCCTACTAATGTTCATTGGATAATAGGTACCTATAATTATTTAAACTAATTATTTCTAAAGTAGCATTAATTTGGCTGATTATTATAAATGCTACAGGCATAGTGACCGCCATTTTATGATTATCATCATCTATGTGTTTTAGGTGTTTCTCCTTTGAAGGTTGTATAGTTTTTAGGTAAAAGGCAGAACCTAAAATTTTGCTATTTATAGTTATACCAGCTGCAGAGTGTAAAAAATTAATGGAAAATGTCTCCTTTAGGTATATGTTCTATATGAAATAGCAGTATCTGCTAATTGAAACTACAACCTAATCAAATGACTCACCACTATATTTACTCAAAATTCTCCTTATATTTTCTTTCGCTATATACACAGTTAAACCAGTACTTAGAGACAACGATGGAATAAATGACATTTTATTTATCTGGCCCCTATCCCTCCTGGGAGCTTGATTTCCTCTAAACTTTCTTGTTTGCACAGTTTTTCTAGAAAATTTACGGTATAGGTGTGGCTACAACAGGCAAAAGCAGTTATTTTGTCTGATAACATAAGTTAAAAAATATTTAATACACTCCAGCAGGAAAAATGGATAATTGGGAACACATAAAGGGGAAGGGGGTCACAGTACACTGTCCCTTTAATATATACTGGTCTAGATTCAATACGGCTATTATTGAAATTGGCGTATTTTGTGTTGTAATGTGATGACAATAACATATATATATATTTATAGATAGTGAAGTCAATTGTATTTGTTTTTTAAAGGAATTTTTTATTGTTTAATCAATTTCTCCTGGGCTATTATTGATAAACAGTACATTTGTATATGATGGTTCATTTATACTGTTAAAATGTTAATTATATATTTTTTCTGTTTGTTTATTATAAAAAATGTGCTTTTATTATAGCTTGTTTTTGGTTTAGAAGCAAAATTAACAATACAGGACATAAATATTGCACATAACAAAAGACTACCGCTTTTCCTTGTCATGAGTGGGTTTTGATGTTGCATAAACATGATTGGAAATGTGAGAAAGAAGAGACTAATTAGTTTCAATTGTAGAAATTGCGCCTTTTTTTACAAAACATTTTACTGAGCGAGAAATGCTTTGAACTGTAGTATTGTGACTAGGAAAAGCAGTGTCCAATTTTTTATGAGGGATATTAATATCCCAGAGTGTTAATCTTACATGTTAATCTTGTTTTTAAACCAAAAACATGCCAAAAAAATTAAATAATATTCAATAACTAGACTTAGGAAAAAATGTATAATGAACAATTTTACAGTGTAATGCATAGAAATTACACAACATAGACACATGCAATGTATACCCATATTGGCTCAGCTCAAATGTATGACTAATTAAAGGGACATTCCGGTCAAAATTGAAATGCACATAGATGAATTACATATTTAAATAGAAACATATTTGCAATATACATGTATTGGCAAAAATGCTTCTAGTAAAAGTTATCACTGTTTTAGTGTTAACAGTTTCCTCTGCACGTGCATGTGAAGCATAGCTAGATATGCTCAGTGCATCAGGATTTTAAATACTGCAGCTGCTCAGAGCACCAGTGGGGCTTGTATCATGTCAGTAATTAACATTGCCAGATGGTACAAGTTCCCTAGGCTCTCTGAGCAAGTGCTGTGTTGAAAATGCTGGTGCACTGTGCATACTTAAATACACATTTGAAACAGCTATAGCTTTTATAAGAAGCAGTTTTGCTAATGCATGTATAATACAAAACTTCTTAAATTCAAAACTGAAATGCATTCATGTGGATTCCAATTTTGTCTGAAATGTCCCTTTAATTTGCTATTATTTTGGAAGCGAAAAGATTATTTTCACACAGGTAAATTGCTATTGTCCTTTCACACTGTACAACAGAGTCAATGTAAACATATGTATTGTAAGGGATGGTTAAATACATGTGCACACTCCTGAGCTCTCCTAGAGAACTAAGCAAAATTGATAATAAAAGTAAATTGGAACGTTGTTTATTATTATTATTTTTTTTCTTCAGAATTGTCCCTTTATTTATAGTCCAACTCAGGATGAAGTTTCAAGAAAAGATACAATATATAACAAAAATACATGACCAACTACTTAAAAATCCTTCCATTGCTGTGAGAGCCAATTAACAAAGTTAGTGTTTTCCTTAAGAAAACGTGGAAATGTAAAAGATAAATTTCGACTATCTACAAGTTTACTTAAATGCAACATAATAGAGATTATCGCATGGTCTGAGATTAACACATTGTGAATCTTTGGGCAAGATTCTAATAAAATAAGTTGTTCAGAAATCAAGATTTAGGGGCCTATCTATCAAGCTCAGTATGGAGCTTGAAGCCCCGTGTTTCTGGCGAGCCGTCAGGTTCGCCAGAAACACCAGTTATGAAGCAGCGGTCGAAAGACAGTTGCTCCATAACCTGTCCGCCTGCTCTGAGGCGGTGGACAGACATTGCCTGCAATTCAACACGATCGAATACGATTGGGTCGAATGACACCCCACTGCTAGCGGCGTTGCTGGGGGCGGCGTTGTACCAGCAGTTCACAAGAGCTGCTGGTGCAATGCTGAATGCGGAGAGCAAGGTCTGTCGGACATGATCCGCTGATCGGATCATGTCGGACAGGCATTTAATGAATAGGCCCCATAATCTATTCTTGAAAAAGAATGGTGGGATCTAGTCTCACAAGAGTATGCATAAGTATCCGGGAATTTAATTCTCCAAATGTCTTTAAGTTTCAAAGCAGTGCAGAATTTTTTAAAATATAGGGCAATTTTCTTATACCCTGGTGCTTCTTTATAAGAGGTTATTATATACAAATTATCTTAGCGCAATATGATAAACAGAAAAAAAGCTAGGAAAATGCCTTTTTCAGTTTCCCTAAGGTGAGGAATGCAGCATTTATCAGTTTTTTCTTCTCTTCTTTCCTTATAGACAGCAAATGTTCGGCAAGATCTTACATAATATTTTTATCTTGTTGGATGCATTTAGGGAATAGATAAAAAAAAACATACAGACAAGCTTTCTAATGTCCTGGCTATATGTTTAATATATCCATGTATCCAAGATATACCACAATGTACCAATTGCAGAGTATCAATAATGTTCCAAAAAACTTTCAATGTGGAAATTCTGAAATTATTTGGATAATCTTCCTCTTACCAAGATATACCCAGCATAGAGAGGCGGTGCAGTAGCACATAAGAGACCTGATTTAACCTACGGATCTTACCAAGATATACCAGCGGTTATAGAGAGCAATATTGGTCTAGAACAACAAAAAGTGATATTCAATATTCCTTTGACAGAGTTCCATAAAAATCAAAGAGAGTTCAGTCATTACAGGTAGATAAAAGTAAACTGTACTCTGGCTGCTCCAGTATTAAACCTCCAGCCTAAAGGTTGTGTAAATAAAGGCTGTTTAATATGGAGGAAAATGTCAGGCCAGATTGATGGCGAACGAGACCGGTTCTCAGGACTTTGTGAGAAAACCCACCGGGGGTGAAAACAAAGGCCAGCTAGCAGTGGTGATAGATTAAAAGTTGCGTGCCAATTATCAGCTACTCCTGGGTGCCCATGAGTCTTAATTGCTTTCTTTTTACTTGCCACAAAGTAAGCGGCTAGGCCTGGATCCCTCCAGTGCCCTGCGCACCTACCTCCAGTAGCGAAGCTTCAGCTGTGACCCATCCTCCCAGGTAGCTTCACAGACGCTATCACCTCCAATGATCTTTCCGGTCCTACAGGGAAAATCTTTAACCTGGTCTTTTGTTCTGGCAACCCGATCCGACGTGTGCCATCACGCCTGCCACAGCTGATTGCGGACTTCCTCTAAGAGCTTCAATGAGCTCAGTGTCCAATAGCGGCCCACAGATGATCCGTATGCCAAGTGGCTTGAGGATAGGAGAGAGTTGCAATCTTCGCTGTTTAGGCACCGCTTGAGCAAGCATTGAGTCACAAGCTACTTTTCCTTGCTCCGCCCCAAACAGAAGTCTACCATTAGGAACGTTGCTTATACTCTATCCAGTTGATTTAAGTTTCATTTTCCCTTTAACCCCTTTGCTACCAGGAATTTCAAAGAAAAACTTTGCTAAAATACCAGAGAAATTTTAGCATTTTTGCTATCTCTCCATTTAAACCAAAATTTAATTTACCTGTCAAAACTATATATATATATTTAAGTAGACAACCCAAGGTATTGATCTAGGTCCATTTTGGTATATTTCATGCCACCATTTTGTCTCTAAAAGCGATTATATAAATAAATATCATTACATTTTTCACAAACTTTGGATTTCTCACTGAAATTATTTACATACCGCTTGTGCAGTTATAACATAAATGGTTGTAAAAGCTTCTATGTGTTCCTTTTTGTTTAGAAATAGCAGACATGCATGGCTTTGCCATTTGTTTTTTTTCGTAATTAGAAGTCCACTTCTGAAAATACCATCAGTGAAGGGGTTAATTAGTTAGCTAGTAAGGGTATTAGTATTGTAATGTAGGGATTACCGTCCCACCTCCCTGTTCCTTCCCAAACAACTCTCTACCCCCCCCACCCACACTGCTCGCCACCATCTTAGTTACTGTCAGCTGTCAGCCAGTACCCATTTTAAAGTTATTGTTTATTTTATTTATTTTGGTGTATTTTTACTCTGCTCACCTCCACCCTCACTAAGATTGTTATGTAGGGCCCCCACTCTAATTTCTCTTTTTTCTGTAGTATAGTGACCCATCCCTCCTTCTTTCTTCAAAACTTTGTTTCTGTAGTGTAGGAACTGCCCCTCCCTTCACGCCCCTGCTGGGCTGCGCATACCACGTCCCACCTTCCCTCCCACACCTCCCACCTGCACAATGTCACTGTCTGTATTGATCTGGCAAGCTTACTTAATATGGTAATGGAGCACTGAAGCCCACAAGTAGCAAGTGACAACCAAGGCTGCTTGTGCTTCCAATATGTGGAACATAGATCTACGTTATGCATTGCAATGGGATTTGTACCAAATGACATAGATTTACGTCCGACTAGGTTAAGGGGTTAAGTTTGCTGTAAAACGTTTTAATTTTCAAAATCAGAAATGCATATTACAGACTTCTCAAGGCCAACTCACATTCATAATTTTACATAGCTGCACATAATTTGCATTAGCAGATAACAACTGAAAAACAGTGCACTTTATATTAGCATAATGACCATTGCTAGCCTTGTCTTCTCCAGACATAAGCCAGGATTGCTAATAAAGGCAAGTGGTAAATTGAACTTGGCTATAGAACAACAATTGCAGCAAATAAGATGTTAAAGGGACACTGAAACCAATTTTTTTCTTTCGTGATTCAGATAGAGCATGAAATTTTAAGCATCTTTCTAATTTACTCCTATTATCAAATTTTATTCATTCTCTTGGTATCTTTATTTGAAATGCAAGAATGTAAGTTTAGATGCCGGATCATTTTTGGTGAACAACCTGGGTTGTCCTTGCTGATTGGTGGATAAATTAATCCACCAATAAAAAGTGCTGTCCAGAGTACTGAACCTAAAAAAAGCTTAGATTCCTTCTTTTTCAAATAAAGATAGCAAGAGAAGGAAGAAAAATTGATAATAGGAGTAAATTAGAAAGTTGCTTAAAATTGCATGCTCTATCTGAATCACAATAGAAAAAATTTAGGTTCAGTGTCCCTTTAATGTGTTTTACAAATGCTTAGACTTGCCTAATATGTTATTTTGTGCTATAAAAAATACTTTCTTGAATACTGTGTTCAGTATCTACATGCTATTTCCATTTCTGATTGCAAAATAAAAAAAAAGCAATGAAGTCAAATCAAAAAAGCAGCATACTATTTCGAATTAGCAAAAAGGCATGATCAACATATGATGATAAGAGTATTGCTCCAGAGGAAAAAAACAGCTTGTTTCCCTAAAAAAATTATAATCAGTAGGCATCCTGTTCCATGTTCTTGTGTATTGATTAAAATGTTACTTGCTCGCTACATCTAAATCACTCGCTGAAAAGCAGTGCTGTAAAGCACGGCAATGAATGACACTCTCTTAAACAGGCCAATATCAAAATCAGATTGATAAAGTCCCTAAAATATATAAATCCGTTGTTCTCTGGTGCCTGTCCAAGCAAGTTCTTTTTTCTTGTCCATAATAATGTTTGTTGTACTTACTTTCGCTTCACAGATGTATATTGTACAGATGTACTACTAACACTATCACTACAATTTACGACTCTCAAGCACTTAAAACCAAGGAGCACAAAAACGTAGCAGGAAACAGAAGGCTCACCGGAAACAGTAGTTATGAAGCAGCAGTCTTAAGACCGCTGCTCAATAACTTGTCCGCCTGCTCTGAGAACTGCTGGTGCAATGATAAATACTGACAGCATATGCTGTCAGCATTTATCGATGTGAGGCGAACATGATTCGCTACATCGTATCATGTCCGCTTGCACATTAATACATTTACCCCCTGGCTTTCTCCAAGGTTCCCTCCCATTTACAGGTTTAAAAAAACTCTGATTGGTTTAATTTCTAGTAAGATTTTTACACCTTATAACTTTTTTTTTTTAAGTTATTTTTTTATTTGAAGTTTAGTTAATGTTTTATATGTGGGGGCTAGAATTTACAAGTTGGGGTTGAATTTTAGTAGGGAATTTATCCATGAAAGGAGGCTTGGGCTTGTGTAGTTGGAGATTCCAGCCCTACGAAATTTTGCGGCACAATAAATAAATATGAATATAATAATTTGCGATAGAGGGGTGTTGTGTAGTAGAGGTATACAAAGGGCATAATCTCATGTAGCTGTGAGGTTACCAGTGTCATATATGTTCACAATTAAGAGGACTGTTTGTACTAGAGGGATTATGTAGAGGAGTTTGTTATTGAGTATTGCCTGTGAGGGACAAAGTCATGTGTTGTATTAACAGCAGTGGGTAACTGGATAGTATAAAGAGTTAATGACATCACATATAGAATTAAAAGCTATAAAAGATGGGTCATGTGTATGATAAATAGCACTGGGGACAAAATTAATGGCAGTTGAGGACTGGTTCATGTATAATTGCCTTTTAAGGAACCAGTTCAACAACTGTTAAAGTTTATTGCTGTGAGTACCAGGGCTATAACACTGGAACGTATGCACTATAATTATCAGCTATATAGCAACCAGCCTTAATGGGACATTCTGGTCAAAATTTAAATGCACATAGATTTATTGCATCTTTGAATAGAAACATGTTAGTAAAATACATGTATTGGCAAAAATGCTTCTAGTAAAAGTTATCACTGTTTTTGTGTTAACGATTTTCTCTGCACGTGCATGTGAAGCACAGCTAGATATTCTCAGTGCACCAGAATTTTAACTACTGCAGCTGTTCAGAGCACCAGTGGGGCTTGTATCATGTCAGCAATTAACAAACTGAGTAATTGCCAGATGATACAAGCACCTTAGGCTCGCTAAGCAAGATGCTGTGTTTAAAATGCTGGTGCACTGTGCATACTTAAAGGGACAGTTTACACCAATTTTCATATAACTGCATGTAATAGACACTACTATAAAGAATAATATGCACAGATACTGATCTTAAAATCCAGTATAAAACCATTTAAAAACTTACTTAGAAGCTTCCAGTTTAGCTCTGTTAATTAGGTAGCTGGAACACCCACTGAAAGTGGGAAAAAGCAGACACTTCCCCCCCTTCCTCTGCATATGAAAAGACTCTTTACACAAACAGGAGCAAGCTGGAGTAGGTATACATCGGTATTCTCCTAAAACTTTAGGTCTTGGTTAGGAGTCTGAAAATCAGATCAATGTTATTTAAAAATAAGCAAAACTATAAATTTTGTTAAAAAAAAAACTGTATGGGCTATCTAAATGGATCATCTACAAAACATTTATGCAAAAATAAATCTAGTGTATAATGTCCCTTTAAATACACATTAAAAGCTATAGCTTTTATTAGAAGCACTTTTTCTAATAAATGTATATTACAAACATACTTCTATTCAAACTGAAATGCATCCATGTGGATTCCAATTTTGGCTGGAATGTCTCGTTAAAGGGACAGTATACACTCATTTTCATATAACTGTATGTAATAGACACTACTATAAAGAATAAGATGCACAGATACTGATATAAAAATCCAGTATAAAACTGTTTAAAAACTTACTTAGAAGCTCTCAGTTTAGCTCTGTTGAAAAGGCAGTTGGAAAGCCCACTGCAAGTGGGAAATAAGACACTCCCCCTCCCCCTTCTTTTGCATATGAAAAGACCCTTTACACAAACAGGAGCAAGATGGAGAAGGTAGCTGACGGTATTCACATAAAACTTAGGGGCTTGGTAAGGAGTCTGAAAATCAGAGCAATGTTATTTAAAAATAAGCAAAATTATACATTTTTTTAAAAAAACAACTTTATGGGCTATATAAATAGATCATCAACAAAACATTTACACAAAGAAAAAAATGAGTGTATAATGTCCCTTTAAGAAGGGTCTCCATTTTACAAACATGCTGTTGTAAATGCACAGGCCTGTTGTGATAAAGATGTTAAATGGTTGCTGCTGCTACTTTTTTGTGTAGTAGCTGCATTTGGTCGGCTTATATTGGTAACTCACAGAAAGTATTAGTGTAATTAACATATCTAATTTCTGTTTTTATTATTATTTTAATTACTTTTATTACTATTATTATTACTGCAGTTCTCATTACAACACTGAACCAGAGTGGCCTTTTGCATAACTGTAAATCATTTAGATACGCAAATAAATGGACACGACTCTAAACCGAAACACTAAGGGCAAGAATACAAGTTGTGCGGTATGAGTTTTCCTCATGCGGTATGAGTTTTCCTCGCGCGGTATGGTCTTTTCACAAACAATTTCCATTGCGCACCTATTACAAGTCTTGAAAAATCGCACATCAATTGTAGTTAACAGCTTTCAGCGACATAAAAATTTCACAAAACACTTCAAAAATACATTACAAAGTACATTTACAATCATAATAACACTGTCTAATCAAAATTATTTTAAAAAATTATTTATATTCACATACATACACATACATAGAGAAACATGGATTTATATGTATACAGATATGTTTAACTATGGAGCTAAATGAAAAGATTTTACATTGCAATCTTATGCACATTAAACAATATTTCAGAGGGATTTTCAAAGAGATATTCGCTTATAAATCTCAAGATATATATATATATATATATATATATATATATATATATATATATATATATATTCATATACATATCTCTCTATAAACAGATATATCAGTCCAAAAATTATCACATATATAGATCAATATTTATTTATGAATAAATAAATAAAACATATTCTGTTACGAAAACATTTTCGCAATATGAAATATTTGCATTTTCATGTACACTTTCAAAGAGAATACGTAATTGGCTTTGCGCAACAGATTAGGGTTTTCGTGGGGGTTTTTTTCTACTTGTCTTCTCCATAGACAGCTGCTTCTTAACTCCTGTTTCAGGGTGAATTGGCCCAATTCAGCCTTAAACTCGGGAAGAATCTTATTTTTTTCTCGGCAACATTTCATCCACATCCTCCCTGGGACAATCCAATGTTTGTAGGCTTGTGTCATGATACAATCATGTGGAGTAGTTGATTGTTAGAGCAGTGTGGACCGGATTTGGTTAATGTGGTGTCTCTTTTAAAGGTCCTTTTGCAGAGTTGCAAGGATAAGGGAACCAGAGCTGTGTGCCATTAACCCCTTCATGCCCACGCCCCTCTATTGTGATGCTGAGAAGGCTTGATTCGTCACAGCTTGTATGTATATGTCTTCTTCAGTATCCTATAATTATGTAGACATCTAAATGTCATCATAGAGAAAGTGAAATGTCCCGAGTTACATTAATGCCTCTGTCATGCTGTTGTAATAGTGACACAGGACGAGAGCTACAGCAGAAAAGTACAGAGGACCCCTAGCTGAAATCCCACCAAGACTTTGCCCAAGACCACACCATTGTGTCTGAATGACATTTTCTAGACACATATTTATGAGTTTATTTACAAAGCTTTATATGTTATAGACATTTTCTATGTATCTAGCTCAGCCAGTGCAATGTGTTGACATTGTAGCCAAGCAAAACACTCTTTTTTTTCCCTCTCCCTTTCATATCCATGCACAGATGGTTCTGTGTCATACTTTCAATAGCTTCTAATGTTTTGGGTATATCACTTATTATAGGGCACGCTGAGGACATACAGCTGATCTGAAATAGCATGTTTTGGCTATGCAGATTCTTACATTAGGTTGCTTGGGAGATGCCTTTGTTCCCCAGTCAAGTATGATTAACTATAAAAAAATCTTTAAATTAACACAGTATATGTGCTAATTAATGAGCCAAAAGCTTTACATTAGATAACTACGTATCTTGTATTACATTGCACATCAGACATTTTACAACTAGGCAGACAATCTCATACAATGCCAGGTGATAGAATGTGCTCTAGTCATAGAAGGTCTTGGAAATCACTAATGTGTTTTTTTAAGATATTACATTGTAGAGAACACAAATAGTGTAAGGATTCATCAAGCTGTACATGAGAATGAAGTGATATATCAGATCAATTGCAGAACATACAGCAATAAATAGAAATAAATAGAATGTTATTTTTTTTTTTTTTAAGTTTAGGAGCCAGCCCATTTTCAGTTCAGAACCTGTGTTATGCTTGCTTATTGGTGGCTAATTGTAGCCACCAATAAGCAAGTGCTGAACCTAAAATGGGCAGGCTCCTAAGTTTTACATTACTGCTTTTTAAATAAAGATAACAAGAGAATGAAGAAAAATTGATAATAGGAGTAAATTAGAAAGTTGCTTAAAATTGCATGCTCTATCTGAATCATTAAAGAAAAAAAAATTGTGTTTAGTATCTCTTTAATCTTTGGGCCCTGTGATGATATTGCACAGGGTCGTGGGAGAAAAACTTTGAAGATTACTGTGTATAGAATCCTGCAGTATTAGTCCAAAGTATGAACTTTTGTTATTCTACTTATTTCTATTTATAGCTGCATGCCCTGTAATTGCTCTGATAAATCAATTCATTCTCCTGTACCCAGCTGGATGAATCTTTGCACTATTTGCATTGGCCACAATTCAAAAGTTTAACTAATATTTTTGTGATTTCTACTCCCTTGTATACTTGAGGATTATGCACAAAAATGAGCAATGACTAGAGCACATTGTAATGGCTGACATATTTTAAAGAATGTTAGTGTTGCAGCTTCCTGTGTCAGTTTACAGGCAATATCAGTTTTCTTACCTTAGCTATTGTTTGTGATTTTTGGTCTAAGCATTATAATAAGTGGAATAAATCATGAAAAGTTAATATACAGATTAAGGGCTCCATGTACTAAGCAGTCAGCGAGCTACCCGCAACAAATCTCGCGTCAAAACTCGCAAACTGATATGTACAAAGTCGTCAACTATGTTCAAACTCGCATCTTTAAAATTGCGAGCGTACTTATCCGCCAAACCTTGCTACCTCTCCATTTTTCACTGTAATTAGACACATTTGACCACCAACTCGCCAAAAATGAATGTACTAAAAAATCTATTTGTCCGCTCGCTACAATTTCCGCTCCCACCTCGTTATTTTTGCCTCGCCACCTTTTAGGTGGCGGGCAAGGTACAAAACAATAGGAAAGTCAATCTAGACGCCAGTCTAGACATATATAAAAGGCAGTAATATCAGCATTGTACAGCATAACTGGCGTCTAATTTGTCTCTCATTTAGATGTACATAAATTGCGCCAAATTTGTCGACTGTAATTAAAGAGTAATCTATATTTTAAATTTGTATTGTATAGTTGTCAATCTTTATAATTATTTTTATATTAATATTTATATATTATCAGATCCAGATGAAGCCATATCCAAATTGTAAATAAATATTACAAAAATAACGCTCTGTTATCACTCTTCAAAAAATTTTGAACAATAATAAAGTTGTTTAGATAAGTTGAACTTTTATAGGAGCAAAATTCTATTCCCGTGACTACTATGATGTTCGTGACACCTTGCATGTCACGTGTTAATAATTGGCCAGACAATTCAACTGAAAGTTAAGTACATCAGCTTAGTCGCGGCGAGCGAGGCGTCAAATTTATCAATAATCCGCCACTGCTCGCGGCGGGCTAGACTTGTCTATTTATTGGGGGATTATTAGTACATAGTGACAGCGGACACCATTTCGCCCGCGGCGAGTAACGGCGAGTTTATCCGCATCTAAAATGACGGATGAATTGACGGCTTAGTACATGGAGCCCTTTGACTGCATATAAACACAGAAGGTCCATCTAGTCTTCCTGTCCAGTATCTCTTCGGTATAAGCAGAAGGAAGCACTGGGTGGAATTTACTGACATGAGTCTTCAGATTCTTTGTGGGTCTTATTATCTGACTTTAGTTTTGCTTTTCTGTGCAGCTGATTAGAGAAACAAGTGAGCATTTAGCAACTTTATAAAACTCACTACTAAAACTTGGTTCATACGATCAGATGACAAAGATATCCTGACATAAGTAAGTATAACCTTGGTAGTTATATGACATGGGTGTAATAGTGCATTAACCATAACTGTAATTTCCTCTGCTATAATTAAACCCAAGCCACCACGACCCAGCTTTCCACTACAATTAAACCCTTATCGTGCAGATACACTTGAAAACCTGCAGCAATAATTTATGTATAGCAGCTCAATTAGTATGGTTGTGTCACAACGGAAAACAAACATTTTGCGTGTAAATGTGCTTATGCGCAAGTCATTACAATATAAGGGCTTCTTCCAGAGGTGTATGTGTGTGTGAAACATGAGAATATAATATTTTTTGCATAAAGTGTTAATGTTAAAGGGACAGTAAAGTCAAAATTTAACTTTAATGGATTGGATAGCGCACTAAATTTTAAAGAACTTCAAATGTATTTCTGTTATGAATTTTGCTTTCGTATCCTTTGTTAAAGAGTAATCATAGGTGAGCTTAGGGGCATGCCCATATCTAGCCATTTGACAACAGTGTTTGCAACAATTTTATACATAGTTGTAAACACTGCTGCCACTAAATGCTAAAGACATGGGCACGCTCCTAAGCTCCTATCAGCCTACCTAGGTTTATACTTCAACAAATAATACCAAGATAACAAAGCCTATTTGGAAAGTTATTTAAAATTACTCTATCTCACTGGTTTCAAACCTGTCCTTAGGCCTCCCTAACAGGCCACATTTTGAGGCTATCTGAACTGGAGCGCAGGTGAAATGATCAGCTGATAAGTAACCATGGTTATTTTACCTGCTCTCATCCAAGGTAATCCTGAAAACCTGACCTGTTGGGGAGGTTTGAGGACAAGTTTGAAAACCAGTGCTCTATCTGAATCATGAATGTTTAATTTTGGCAATACTTTCCCTTTAATAAATGATAAATGTGAATTTGTCCTTGCAAGCATGTATGTGCATCAGATATTATTTTTCACAACATTTGCATCTGAATTATTTTTTTTTTTTCATTATAAGTATTTTAAATTGTGCTATATATTGCATTGCACTGCTATAGTAATACAATGGTTTGGATATGCATGAGATTGCTACATATGTGCAGATCATATAACTAGTAACAAAGAAGATTAGTGTAGCGACAGCCTTACAGCAGACATGGAAATGGAAATGTTATATTCCTTAAATGGATACAATGGGGATATAATAAAATACTGTAATGTCTTATAGCATTATATTATTGTAGAGATGCTTGATTCTCACTATGAAGCATTGGAACATTGTATTATTGCCTTCAAAGGGACATTCAACTCAAAATGTAATTCCCCGTAGAACGGTTTTATTATTCATTTTTCAACTATCCTAGAAATGATGGAGAGCATTATGTAGATCTCAGATCCTTGACTTTTCTACATGCTACATAATTATAGCTTGAGTAGTGCAGGATCTCTTTTTTCTAATTGACTACTACAAAGGAGATACGTTAAAAACACACACACACAATAGGGTTTTCATTGGGTATGTTTAAAACATTTAGGGCTAGATTAAAAATGGGAACGCAAACATTTGCACAAGGGTTTTTGCAATCCTTTGTGCGCAGGTTAAATTGCGCTCATATTACAAGTGGAGCGCAATCACGATTTAGACTAGAATCATTACCACGATCTCAGAGCTGTGATTAACTGCTACACAAAACACATAAAAAATACATTACAAAGTATAATTACACTCATAATAATACTGTCTAATAAAAATTATTTTAAAAAATATTGCAGACAAACGTTATAAAGGTTTAAAGATGAGATCTTGGGTGTTAGAAAAAATATATGGCCAGCAAAGGACTTTAACATAGACATACATACATATACATATCTAAAGATGTATATGTATGTATGTATATATATATATATATATATATATATATATATGTGTGTGTGTACATATGTATTTATGTATTTATATGTGAATATATGTATTTACAGACATATATACACATAAAAAAACATATGTATACATATATAGACATATACAGAAGTGCATTAGAGCCCTTTGCAATCAAGCAGATGAAAACATGGAAAACTATTTATGCAATATTAATTTTTAAGTGTTATACTGTGTATTTACAGTAAATATGTAACATTCCAATGTACTGCACATAGCAGAATATGTTCTAAGTATTTTTAAAGAGATATTCATCTATATATATATATATATATATATATATATATACATATATATATACCTATATATAATCATGTATGTATATATATATATATATATATATATATATATATATATATATATATATATATATATATATATGTATATATAGGTATATATTATACCAAAAAAGCATTATATATATATATATATATATATATATATATATATATATATATATATATAAATGTGTGTGTGTCTGTTTATTTAGGAATAAATAGAACATATTATTCTATGTGAAGAATATTTTAATGTGAAATATTCATATTTTCATGTTGGGTTAGCACACTTGAGATTACGCGTTCGGGTTAGCACACAGTAGAATATATGTGAATACACGGTTGGGAGTGCGCATCTGAAAACATGCGATCAGGCTAGCACGTGAGTCGGGTATTATTTTTTCCCCATTTTTTTTCTCCTTTGACTTCTATGGGGGAAGAGGCTATCTTTTGCGTGATAGTCTAATTGCACTAAAAGTAACCTGTTTGTGCTTGTCGGATAAGCGCAAGGATGATACATTTTTACTTTCAACTCCTTATACCAGCGTGACCCGATGAGCGCAAAAAGTTTACTTCTAGTGCAATAAGCACTCTAGCAGAAGCCGAAATACCACTCCACTTGTAATCTAGCCCTTATTCTGTATGCTGAATGTTTGCAACAAATCAAATAAATTCTATCCCTTTAATTGGCTGAATTGAATCTCATAGACATATATAGCTTCTGCTAAAAAGTTCTGGCTGAAGCTGCACTGCTTGATCATACACAAGATGTAAACTGTAGTGAGATAGTTGTCATTGTGTAATGACCTTATCAATTTATTGTGAGGCTGGATTGAATTCTACCCCATAGTATCCATTGCAAAAATGATTATGCATGATTTGAACTTGTCCTTTCCTTTAAAGTTATTCTTTACAGTCTATGATCTACAAAAGTTGTTAATAGCTTTAGAGGTTAATGGGTACAGATAGTGTTGCCAAGAAATAACACACTTTATGTCCTCATTGGGGCACCCATGAGAAGAATCTTTAATGTGACACTCTGTATGGTGCATAGTATGTCAAAGCTGGCAGCTGAAGTGCTGCAGACCCTATTTAATTATAGTAATGCATTTATCAGTTTTTCTCAATCTTGTAACCTAAACTTCCTTAATACTTTATTACTCTCTCACAATTACACATATGGGAAAACATAATTATTCTCACGTAAAGGAACACTAAAATTAATAAATTGATATAAAGATAAAAAGAAAAGTAATATAATCATTTAAATTGTATGCCCTGTAATATCTCACTATTTTGTTCCTATACATATCTCTGTTTTGCTTTGTGTTTAAGTAGTTGTTTTAATATTTATACTATTTTACTATAGGTTATATAGGTTTATTATAGCGTTAATACATAAGCTCAATATAAATAAATGGGAAGGATTCACTGTGTTAGAGACTTTGAAAAATTGGAAGTAAGATATATTTTTCATTCTTTGGGGCATACTTATCAAGCAGCGGTCTAAATAAGGCTCGTGCAGAAACAGGGGCATCAGGGGTCATTCGCCCCTTGATAAATCGGCCACATAGTGTTAGTTTGTGTGGTTTGTATTTAGACATTTTTAAAATCATTAAGAATAAAACAAATATATATATTTTGCCTGTATTTTATATAAAAAAATACTCAGCTAAGTGGTTAATAAAATATTTGTATCTCATATAGCTTATACAAAATAGGGAAATGTAATGGAAAATTTTACATTAACATTGGAGTTTAAGGAGGATATGTATCAAGCTGTCAACCGCAAATACACCGGAAATTCCGCAGTGTAATTGTTGCGAGCTTGATCCGACCTAGTTATCAAAGCCTACAGACCGGCAAATGTTGAAATTTGTGACTCAACATACAATCCGCCGGTCTCAATCCGACGCAGATCGATGCTTACGTCATTACAGATGTTCTGAATACACATTCAGCTCTATTTGACACCTTTTCCCAGTTTTCAAATTTCTAACAGGTACGTTCGCGGCTATTCCAGCCCAGCGTACCTGGTTTTCAATCCCCCACCCTGGAGGCTGCGGATGCCATAGAAATCAATGGGAGTCTGAAAGCACTGAAAGCTTATGTTCGATACTGCCAGATATCCCAATTATTTCTATGGTTGAAAACAAGTTATGTTTACACCTAACACCCTAACATAAACCCTGAGTCTAAACACCCCTAATCTGCTGCCCCCGACAACGCCGCAACATAAATAAAAGTTATTAACCCCTATCCTGCCGCTCCCAGACACTGCCGCAACCTAAATAAAAGTATTAACCCCTATCCAGCTGCTCCCCGACCCCGCTGCAACCTAAATAAAAGTATTAACCCCTAAACGTCGGGCCTCCCACATCACTACCACTAACTAAACCTATTAACCTAAACTGTCACCCCCCCACATCGCCATAAACTAAATTAAGCTGTTAACCCCTAAACCTAACAATCCGCTAACTTTAAATTAAAATTACAACATCCGTAAAATAAATTAAAACTTTCCTGTAGAATTAAATTAAACTAATTTTAAACTATTAATTAACCTACCCTAACTATTATACTACAATTAAACTAGCAATTAAATAAACTAAATTACATATTATAAAAACCTAACCACACTCAAATTATTTAAATATACTATTAAACCTTATTAAAAGTACAAAATTAACAAAATAAAAATAAGTTACAAAACCCCCCACTAAATTACGAAAATAAAAAAACAACATTATCAAAAATCAAAAAGAATTACACCTATCAAAATAAAAAAAATAAAAAAAGCCCCCCCAAAATAAAAAAAAACCCTATTGGATTAGGTATAATTCTTTTTTATTTTTGATAATGTGGTTTTTATTTTTCGTAATTTAGTTTGTTTTTTTTGTAACTTAGTTTATTTTTATTTTGGTAATGTAGTACTTTAAATAAGGTTTAATAGTATATTTACATCATTTGAGTAGGGTTAGGTTTTTATAATATGTAATTTAGTTTATTTAATTGCTAGTTTAATTTAATTGTAGTATAATAGTTAGGGTAGGTTAATTAATAGTTTAAAATTAGTTTAATTTAATTCTACAGGTAAGTTTTAATTTATATTAAGATAGGGATGTTGTAATTTTAAATTAAAGTTAGCGGGTTGTTAGGTTTAGGGGTTAATAGCTTAATTTAGTTTATGGCAATGTGGGGGGCTGACGGTTTAGGGGTTAATAGGTTTAGTTAGTGGTAGTGATGTGGGAGGCCAGAGGTTTAGTGGTTAATTCTTTTATTTAGGTTGCAGCGGGGTCGGGGAGCGACGAGATAGGGGTTAATACTTTTATTTAGGTTGCGGTGGTGTTGGAGAGCGGCAAAATAGGGGTTGATACTTTTATTTAGGTTGCGGTGGTGTCGGGGAGCGGCGGGATAGGGGTTAATACTTTTATTTAGGTTGCGGCGGTGTTGGGGAGTGGCGGAATAGGGGTTAATAACTTTATTTAGGTTGCGGCGGGGTCGGGGAGAAGCGGCATAGTGGTTAAACATTTTAGTATAGTGGCGGCGTTTAGTGACAGGGTATAAATAAAGTTGGGAAAAAGCCAAATAACAGTCCGATGCTCATCTCCCCGTATTTGGTGTGAGTCTTTTTGCCGTCTTTTTTATAAACAAGGAGAGCGTATTGAGATATGCGGCCGCAATGTTAAGCGATGCTAGGCGAGCATATTGGTGCCGGCGAATACCACAAAGTTGAGGCTTTGATAAATATCCTGTGTGCTGCGCCATTTTCTCCACTTTTTGTTTTTGCTTTAGATTGCTATACACATTTTAAAGGATCTTACAATAAAGTTTTGATTTTAGGAGCAGAGGGTTCTTTTCTCCTTTCTTACGCTTTGATAAATATCCCCCTAAGTTCTCATTCAAATGTGAAAAATATGAAGCCAAGAATTGTTTCATTGCTCCCTCAATGGAAATGTTAAACTCGAAGAGATAATGGGTAAAGCATTTAGTGATATTTTTTTCACTACTTTTGCTTGCATGCAACACATTGGGGAGAGACCACTGAGATTAACTTTAAATGACCAGTAAATACAGTAGATTTGCATAATCAACAAATGCATGATAAAAAGACAATGCAGTAAAACTTAGGCCTCAATATTCAAAGCATCAAAGAAAAGGGGAGTGTCTGAGCAATGCTGGCAAGCAGTGATGTCTTTTCCATAGAAGTCAATAGGAGCGTGACATCACCACCCGCATCGCCGACATCATCGCTCATCGGCATATTGCTGCTGCCGGGGGGGGACCTATTTGAAGTTGACCAAGTTTCTATGTAGGCACACTCCCATTAGCATGCCCGGCTAACTCCTCCTGAATGCCTATATCTACGTCACGCCTAACCTACACTCCCCCTGCTCCACCTCACTACCTCCCACTGACCGTCTACACCTATATCACAGGTAACCTACACCCCCCCCTGCACTCCCCAGCTAACTCCCCCTGACCGCCTACACCTATGTCATGCCTAACTTACACTCTCCTGGAACACCCCAGATAACTCCCACATACTGCCTACTGTCCGAAAAATATCTTGCAATAATAAACTAAACTAAATAGTAAACCTCCAAATTATAACTATGAAGTGATGTCACTAAAATTATAATCAATGTTTAAATAATGTGTCACAGAAATGCGCTAAAACAACGGGGGCCGACTGTTAGAGGGCCGGCAAGACCTTGCCGGCCTAGCTGGGCTCCTGGAACTCAGTGCCACACCTTTATTGAGCACCTGTCTGCCGCTTTTTAAAAGGGGTGACGATCGAGCAGGGTGCAGGGGATCAAGTCAGCCTTTTAATATAATGTTGGCAATTTGATGAGACACCTATGGATATCACTTGTTTGGGGGTGCTACCTTCTGGGAATAATGGAGGACCCTTCAATTCCGTTCCACTATTCCTTTTTTTCTGACAAATGTCAAAGTTGTATCTATTTCCACTCTTCTTGTATCATGTGACAGCAATCAGCCAATCACAAGTGCACATACGTATATTCTGTGAATTTTTGAACATGCTCAGTGGGAGCTGTTACTCAAAAGTGTAAATATAAAAAGACTGTGAACAATGTGTTAATGGAAGTAAACTGGAAAGTTGTTTAAAATTGTGTGCTCCGTCTGAATCATGAAAGTTTAATTTTGAGAGTCCCTTTTAAAAATCCATTAATGTTTCCAATCATAATTTTAATACATTTTAAGTTTTCATCACAATGTCCCTTTAAACTTTTGCATTAATATACATGCTTTATCATTGTATGTATACTTAAATCACAGACAAACAGAACATTTTTAAAGGCAGATGTTTCTGTTTTTTATACTGTATGTAGCATTTACAGCCACATAAAAACTATGCAGCCTCACTTTCCTCACATTTTTTTTAATCTATATCATACCTTTATTATAGTATTACAATTCTTCATAGGGTTTGGGACATTAATAAAAAAACAAAAAAATGAATCAGGTTGTAGATACATGAGATGTGAATTCATTTGACACACATTACCAAGGCAATTTCAATGACAGGGTTGTTCGTGCTTATTTTTGTAATTTTAAGGTATATTTTATATATTTTATTTTTTTTAAAATAAAATTTTTATTGAGACAAATATTAAGATAACAAAACAGCACCATCATATTTTTACAGAATGTAATCATCGGTAGGTGAAAACATAATGCATATAATTATACGAAAAGTAAATAATAGGTTGGTAAGAGTGTCGGTCTGATCATATAGAGAGAGATGAGATATAGAATGGTGGTTGTGTAAGGGTCTCTTTTATGGGAGTGATATAGAATGGGAGCGTGTCAGATAGTTATATCTACTGTTAGTGATATTTGAATGGTTTTATCCCATGAGGTTTTGTGTAGTGATATTTCAAAGTATGGTTAGATACAACTAAATTATATTTGTTTGTTTTTTTTCCAGGGGGGGGGGGGGGTGGGAATCAGCGGTCCAGAGCTGCTTTGGTTAAAAAAATTAAGGGCAGGGGAATAGGGGGGATAATCTGATATGATATGATAAAATGATAAGATGAGATATGATGTGAGGGGGGCGGAGACGAGCGTGCGTAACCTACAATGGGTAAGTTATTAGAGTAGATATGTGAGCTGTCAAAAAGGAAGATGCTTGGGGAGGTTAGGTGAGGATAAGATGGTGTAAGTATATGAACAGGAACTGGAAGGTAAAGATATTGAGTATGTGGACAAGTGGAGAGGTAGCTAAGCATGACCCCCCCCCCCCCCCAGTTTGTGCGTTATGAGGTAGGTGGACAAGGGCCATTAGTTTTAAACCTGTATAGGTTCCATGAGCTGGGATTAGCAGGGGATCTATGGAAGATTCAATTGGGAGGGTGGTGAGGCTGAGGATTTTGTAGGAAGCATAGTAAGGGGAGTTACCTATAGAGATAATAAGAAGGAGAAGATAGACATATGGATGAAACCCAATCTATAACATCAGAACTGAATAACAGGAATTAAATATTTTTCTAACTGAAACATAACATTTAAGAATATATAAGTATAGTTCTGGTACCAAAGACAAATCCAGAGACATTGCTAAATTAGCTCATAGTGAGACCAGTTAATGTCTATCCTAGTGTTCATGCGTCTCTTTTAAATTAGGGAGACAGGTGCATTTCTCTGTAATAACATGGTGGGCAAAAACACCAAGCAAGTGAGGCATACAAAACAAAATATGGGGAAGGGAGGAAATAACAATGAAAGGAGAGCCATGAGCTAAAGGAGGGTAAGGCAAGTACCCGTATGTGAGCTCTAGGCTTATCTGTATGGAAGTCATCCAATGAAGAGTCCTTGATTGAAGGGATTGATGACTAGGGAGTGATAAGAGAGTAAGGCGAGTACCTGTGTGTGCACTCCATTCCCTTTTTTTTTTCCCCCTCCCCTTCCATGTCCTTTCTCATCATTCCCCTTCCTTTCCTTTTTTTTCGGCCAGAAGGAAGAACCGATCAGGTAATGACACAGCCAGAAGATATCTGGGTTCCGATCTCAGCTATTCCCTCTCCTGGTGAGAAGAAATAGGGTTCCGCGGTCGCCACTCCGGAGCTGCCATGTTGAGTCCGTTTGTTTTTTCTTCTTTCCTGGAAGAGGGGTCAGAGGGATCAGAGAGTCCCAGGGTGTTTAGTAATTTCATACCCTGATCTATGGATGAGATTACGTAGGAATTATCCTGATGTTGTACAAAAAGCTTCACAGGGAATCCCCATCTATATTTTATCTTATGATGTCTCAGTGCCAATGTAAATTGATGGAAAGTTCTCCTTTTGGCTAGTGTGTGTGGGGACAGATCTGGAAAGACTTGTAAGTTTTGGTATGGTTCTTTGAGTGGTTTGCTGATGAAAGAAGCTCGCAGAACTCTCTCTTTGGTGGTATATTAGTGCAGACGAAGAATGACATCTCCAGGGGTGTCAGCAGTGGAATTACGGGGCCGTGTAGCCCTATGTACACTATCAATCAGCAGATCTTGTTCTGTCGTTGTGCCTAGGAGATCCTTGAAAAGGGTGGTCAGGTAGTTATGGAATTCAGACGAGGAAATATCTTCAGAAATGCCTCTAATCCTGAGATTATTTCAGCAGGATCTGTCCTCTATGTCTGCCAGCCAAGTCTGAAATTTGCTCCGCAAGGTTTTGGGAATAGGACAGGAGATTGGAGTGGTCGGTCACTAAATCTTCATGTTTTCTTTCCAATATCTCTGTCCTCTCCCCAATGAGGAAATGTCTCGTTTTAGCTCACTGACCGATTGGCGAAGATCTTGTCTGAGAGATGCGTAGTGGGTGTCCATCTTATCGATTAATAGTTTGATAGATTCTAGAAAGGTGGATTGTGAGAGTGTAGTTTTGTCTTTACGGGGATTGCCTGTTTTAGTATGTTCAGACCTGAGAGCTGTTGAGTCTCTGAAGTCTTCTCCCGAAAGATCTGGATCCGACAGATTCTCGCTATGAAAGTGGTCAGTTAGGGTCCTTTTGGGATTGTCCTGATGTTTTGGTTTTCTCTTTACTGACTGTGCCATAATGAGGAGGATCAGCTCCGAACCTTTGAAGTTTGTCGAGATCTATTGCTTCCTCTCCAAAATAGTTGAACTTAGAGGGGACACACCTGCACCACTATAGTTTATGCCATTAGCCCTGCATTGTTTCGTAGGCTGAGAAATCAGGGCATTTGAGGAAGGAGAGCGTAGTATATATTTCAGAGTATGAATGCTAAGCTTCTGCTGTGTAGTGTTAAAATTTCCGTAAGGTGGCTTCTGGAATTGACCCCACTCCCGGGGAGGTCCCCCCTATTGGGTGAAGTGGGGAAAGGGAAAGAGGTTATGACCAGCTGCTCAAGAGGGTCAGCGGGAAAGGGAGGAGGGGGTCAATAAGTAGGCAGGTGAGATAGGAAATTTTAGGTGGAGAACAGTTGGGAAGCTCACTCGGTGTAGGTAAAACGGTTAACAGTAGGCTTCAGAAGGATCAGAAGGCAGATTCTAGTGGGGGAGCAAATGAGGGACCCACAAGATAGACTGGAAATCAAATCTCCCTTCCTGATCTGTTGAGCTGCTGTTATGTCCGTGGGGGAAACTGGGATACAAAAAGGAGGAAGGTTGGTGTGTGCCTTCAAATAGGAGGATAAGGTTTTGAACAGTAAATTCCCACAAGTCAGATTTAAAATTATATGGAAATATCTTCCAGATGACAGCAGGGTGTATTTTGCATATGAGGTAGGGTAGGGAGTTCACTCATCTGGAGTAGTGAATGTATTCTATTTTTCCCCCAGGTTGTCTGAGGGGATTGTGATGCATTCAGCTTCTTTAGAACAGGTACAATATACAGCCGGCTCCGTTCTGAGGTATACTGTGAGTTCTATGACACAAATATGTGGAGCTCCTTATATGAGGGAGAGCTGCAGATCCAAAAGGAGAGGATGATGTTAAAGCCTTTTATTTTAGGCTGCCTGCAGACTCTACGTGTCCTGTGCTATATCCCAGCCCTTGTAATTATAAACGGTACTCACTCAGATGAAACCTGTAGGCGCTGGTTATCTGAAGCCCTAACTCCTGAAGATAGACTCTCTCTGTGTGGGGATCTTAGTGGGAGAGATGGCAATAGCAGGGATGACAAGCCGTAGGGGAGTACTCTGCACCAGCGGTGCCTAAGTTGCGTAGGGCAGATGTCCCAGACCAGGTCGGGAGGTGTGGAAGCAGCAGACAACCTGTGTCTCCTTCACAGGAGTAGTCCAGCGTATGCTAGAAGTGCCGACGAGCTGCAACATCAGAGGTGGCTAGCACCGCCGCAGGAAACAAGATGGCGTCCATTCGAGGGTTTTTCCCCTGTCTCTTCAGGATCCGCCAGCTGTGTATCAGAGGTAGAGCGTGGGACCTCCACGCTAGGAAGAGAAATACCGGAAAGGACCCAGAGGCAGGTACCAGCCGAGAACAAGGGAGAAGCAGCTCGGGTCTCTGTCAAGTAAGCGGAGAGAAACTCTTCGACTGAGTAGTGCAATATGTGGGCATGCCTGATGCTCCGTTAACAGCTGCGGGTTAGTGTAGAAAAGAGGGTAGGGAGGCAATTAGGAAATTATAAAATGAATCTGGCCAAATTTGGTGGCTTATAGCTTTTGTAGACAGTTATTTTTTATATTATTTTGAGAAATGAGGCATAGGAGCTCCGGCACTCTGCGACCTCTCAGCTCCATAGTTGGCTCCGCCCCCCACTTTCCTCACATTTATATCCATTAGTGCAAGCTATTCAAATATCTCTGGGGTTCTGCACATAATGTATACAGCAGATGCAGTGTATGAGCCATCTTCCATCACAGAACGATTCAGTAACCCAGCCTGTTCTGCAGAATTTGGAGTTGATCACAAACCTAGAAAAATGTATCCAATTATTTATCTACAAACATCATCAGACTTTAATGGTGTTCTTCTGTTGAAAGTCATTAGATACGTTTCTCTAAAGGATTGTGATCAACCACTTAATGGGGCAGATTTATTAAACACTGGGTGTACAGATTAGAAGTGTGCAACTGAAGTCTGCAACTCCACGATTGGCTGCACGTGAACAGGTGCTCCCAATCTCCCCGGTCGAAAATTCTGAGAGGAATGACATACGCCACAAAACAGGTGGTGTAGTGGGTAAAGTAGTAGCGAACTGATGCCCGCTGCTTCTTTAGTCTCGGCTGCAGGCTCGCTCATGCGAACCTGGAACCGAAAGGGCTACGAAGTTCATACTGGAGCTTCATAAATGGAGCCCATGAGTAAAGTCAGCAAGTTACAATGTTTTTAGACCCCCATTATAAACATTACAATAATAAGAAAAGTTTAGGTTTAATGAGTAACTCCATTATATGCTTAAAGGAATTGGAAAGTCAAAATTAAACTTGCATGATTTAGATAAAGCAGGTCATTTTAAAACACTTTTATTTTTTTTATTTTTTAACTCCTTTATTTACATTACCAGCATTCCAGTACATTCCACCTTAATATACCACACAGGGTCTGGTGAACAATAGTAACAAGAAAAATAAATAAATAAAAAAAAAAGAGCTGAAAATTCAACAAAGTATCTCTTGTCATACAATGCTCAAAAAGACAATAATGACGAAACCCAATATCAAATTTTGTACAGGATGTTGGAATTATTTTTTATCTTTGTCCCAAGCCCCACCCTCCCACCATAACCCACATTCATCCAGGGAGAGGGGAAACAAACAAACAAACAAAAAAACAAAAAAACAAAAAAAACAAACCCCTCTCTTGCACCGTCCGTCCCCCCACCCCTCCCTATGGCTTACTATCCAAGAGTGCGGAAAAAGATCCAATGCTACTAAGTCCATGAAAGAATAGGATGACAGGAATGGAGTAAGAATACTTTTTTGTATAATTGATGTGTAAGATTTAATAATAGGAAGCCATCTCGATAAAAAAGTTTTTATTTTTTTTTCTGTAGCATTTTGCAAGTGAAATGATTCATATATAATTTGATTTTGAATCAATTTCAAAATTTGTGAAAAGCTGGGAGCTGTGGTAGATTTCCATTCCCTCACAATTTGATATCTAGTCGCAAGAATAATGACATTCAAGGTATTTACTTGAAAACTTCTATTAGTAGAATCGATTAACCACACTATCTCATTAACTGAAAGAGTGATTGCTGTCTTATAATGTACATTAAACCAATATTCTATCTTTCGCCATAGTTGTAAAATTCTTGGACAAAACCAGAACATATGTAACGTGTCAGATTTAGTTTTCCTACAACGGGGGCAAGTCCCATCATTTGCAGGAAATAATTTGGCCAACCGTGCAGGGGATAAATAATAATTATTAATTAATTTTAAATGTGATTCTCTCCAGCTCCTGGGAATTACACATTTTTTTAAGTTTAACATAGTTTGTTTAATTTTTCCCGATTCTAATAAAGGAAAGCTAGACAGCCACCTTAAGTTAACTTATCTACAATAATTTGAGCTTGTTTCGAAAGCATAATATCATATAGAAGGGAAATAGAAGGATTGCCTGACACAAATTTTTGTATACATATGTTAAGATCCGACCATGCAGCAAACTCATCCACTCCCCATTTTTTAAAATTGATAAAGTGGCGTGCTTGTAGGTATGCAAAAAAATTAGATTTGGGTAACTGATAGTTATGAGATAAAGTTTCAAATGATATTATCTGCCCCTCTTGTGTAAGGATCTGAGAAAAACATTTGAGCTCTTTTTCTGCCCATCTTGTGAATTCTATTTGACCATATCCAGGGGTGAATTGTGGATTCAAAATCTATACCAAGTATTGTACAACATTTCTGCCATGCTATAATTATGTTCCTTATTGAGATTAACGCCAATACTTTACCTGGTAATAACTGAATTGGACAGTGTAGTATTGCCTTGAGCGTACATGGGGAGACCAAATAAGTCTCCATCTCAAGTGAAGAGACTAATTCAGTTTCTGCAATCCAGTCTATAGCTATCTTTATTAAACAAGCCCAATTGTAAAACTTAAAATTGGGAAACGACAGGCCTACAGCCTCAAATTTTTGCATTAGTCTATCAAGAGAGATGCGCGCTTTCTTTTTATCCCAGATGAACTTAGAGCAACAGGAGTATAATTTCCGGAGATCTTTACTAAGAATAAAGAGAGGAAGATTCTGAAGGGGATAGAGCAGTCGAGGAAAGATAATTGTCTTAACCAAGTTAACACGAGCAGTAATAGACAAACGAAATGACGTCCACAGTTCAAGATCAGTTTTGATTTTTTTGAATGAGAGGTAAGAAGTTGTGCCGGTACCAGTTTTTTGGGTTATTATTTGGGTTATTATGTAGAACAATACCTAAATAGGTCATTTCTTCCACCAATTTGAATGAGTGATCTTGAAAACTAGTTCTTAACTTGTTTATCCACATAAGCTCGCTTTTATTAAAGTTAACTTTATAACCAGCAAATGAACTGAACTCCTCTAAACACTGTAATATTGCCGGTATTGAATAAGAAAAGCCTTTTAAAAACAGCAATAAATCGTCTGCATACAACAAGGTTTTTAATGTATATGGGCCCACATTAATTCCTCTAAGCAGTGATCTCAAGCGAATCGCCAAAGGTTACAGTGCAAGGTTGAACAGCGGGGGTGACAATGGACACCCCTGCCTCGTTCCCCGCTCTAGAATAATTTTTTGGGAGAGACAACCGTTAACTACAAGAAAGGAAATTGGCTTTGAATAAATTTTTTGGATAAAATGAACGAATTGATTCTTAAAGCCAAAATTCTCTAATACTTTAAACAAATGCTCCCAAACAATAGCATCAAATGCCTTTTCGGCATCTAGCGAAAGAATGGCATAGTCATCTGTAAAGAATTTCCCCCCTTCCTTTTGTTTTAAGAAATAAAAATAGTCCAGAAAAGTCACTATTTTACGAATGTTTTTTGTTGAGGACCTTGCTTTAATAAAGCCGGTCTGATCAGTGTGAATGAGATTACCCAAAAATGAAGATAGCCTATCTGCTAAAATAGCCATTAAAATTTTGTAATCTGTGTTGAGAACCGATATGGGCCTATAGGAGGCCGGGTCTTGTGGATTTTTCCCTTTCTTAAGAATTAATGTGATGTTAGCAGCAGAGAAATAGGAAGAGATAGCATTATCTGAATGGAAATAGCTATTAAACAATTTTTCTAAAGTTGGAATAATTTCTGGTGCTAACATCCTGTAGAATTCCACTGGGAGATAATCCGGCCCTGGTGCTTTATTTTACCACATCTTAGAGATCATTTTATCAATTTCCCCTGCCGTAATTGGAGCATTGAGTAATCTCAACTCGTCCTCTTGGATTTGGGGTAACCGTGTTTTGGACCAGAATCTTTCTTGATTATATTTATTAATAGTCTGCGTGGAATATAATTTCTGAAAATAGGAGAAGAGCACTCTATTAATTTCTGTGGTATCTGTATAAGAAATATCATTCTCTTTGATGACTGGGATATAATTATTCTTCTTCCTGCTCTTTACTAACTTTGCTAAGTATTTAGTTGAGTCACCATATTTGCCTTTACATTGTATATTAATTTTGACCTCTTCCGCTTGAGATCTCTGCTGTAGGAATATATCTCTTTCTCTTCTGGCCTGTTGGTACGTGTCCCAGGATTCTGTAGAATGGTGTTCAATATAATTCCTATAAGTGTTCCTGACTTGATTAGATAACTGGCTTTCTTGGGCCCTGGTTTTTCTTCTAATAAATATTAAATAACTCTTAATTTCACCCCTTAAGACTGCTTTAGCAGCTTCCCAGAAGGATTCAATCCTATTAAAATATGAAATGTTATGTGTACAGTAATCCTTCCACTTTTGTTTCAACCAATTAGAAAATCTGGGGTTATTCAAATAATATCGTGGAAAAAAGAAAACTTGTGTTTTCTCCATAAGATTCCTTACGGGGGGCAGGGTGAGATAGATTATTGCATGGTCGGAAACCATTATGTGTAAAACACTTTTAAATTCACTTCTGTTTTCAAATGTGCATCGTTCTCTTGGCATCCCTTGTTGAAAAAGAATATGCACATATCGTACAGTAGTGGGAGCTAGTTGCTGAATGGTACCAGCCCACATTTGTCTCTTAGGATTGGCTAACTAGATGTGTTCAGCTAGCTGCCAGTAGTTCAAAACTGTTACTTCAGCAAAGGATAACAAAAGAATGGAGCACATTTGATAATAGAAGTAAATTGGAAAGTTGTTTAAAAGTGTATGTTCTATCCAAATCATGAAAGAAAATTCTGGGGTTTCTTATTCTTTTAAAAGTAAAAATAAATAAATAATCTGGTTTTGCAGTGGCTTTGCACATTGCTCTCTTCGACAATGTTTTGCAATGAAATAATTTGACAGCTGTAATATAACCCATCAGAAATCCCTCTTTGAGCTGTTTTTCTATGCTTGGACCTTTACATTTCAGTAACCTTGAAGATTTAAAAACTCAGTTTGGCTTCTTTACAATGGTATATCTAGGCTGCCAAGATAGTTACTTTTTAAATTGTAAAGGTTTTTTGCACATATTAAGTACTTATATTAATACACATAAATGATTCTTAGTATGGTAAAATATGATCACTTTAAAAAATCATTTGTCACTGCAAATGTTTGGCAATTGAAAATTGTTGATTATAAATTTACTCAATTTCATATGTAATTGACAACTGCATATACAACATGATATTAATAGATAAGAAAAGAAAAATGCATTCAAATATATTACTCAATCATTCTTAATATTAAATCAATTTGCTGCCATGGTATCATTTCACATTTACCATATACTTGTTGCTAATTTGAAAATGTGCAGAAATTCCTGTGAAAATTCTTTTAAAAAGTCAGTGAAAATCCTGTGTTTTCCATACTTTGTCCCATGTTTAACCAGATTTATTATTATTATTATTAATAAAAAAAATTATAGCAGCCCAATTAATTAAAATTCTACTATTTAAACAGAATGTAATGACTTAATAAAGAAAGCCAGCCACTTAAGTTTGATACAATGTTTTTTGGCAATATATAGGTCCCCCTTATTTGTTTAGAATGTATCTGGATTAGTTATGCTTTTAAAGAACTTTTCTAATAAGATACAGCTCTGCAATGTCTTATGGAGATGATTCAATAAAATAAAATCAAAATAAATCATAATCTGGATGCTAAGGAAAATAAACTTCAATTGAGAATATGTTTAAAGATCAAATAAAACATTGGGAATATGTAATACTTTATATAGTCATCACTCTGTGGTGTCAATAACCTTTTCAACTGATGGTTTTCAGCTATACCACAACCAGGTGATTGTGGAGGATCTCAAAAAAGTGCTCACTCTCTGCAGCATGTATCCACAATATCTTCAGCCCACACATTGGCTTATAATCAATAAAACCCATCTGTGAAAATAATGTCTTGTTAAAAAAAAAAGAAACATTGCAAGTTGGAATTCATAAAGAATTTGTAACTTCGCCTTAATTGCAGCCGCTTGCACCATTAAAATCAGTGGGGCCGTATCTAGCTCAGGACCATTTACTTCTAGTTGTATGGATGTCAGGAAACCAGACGGAAACGGAAAGTGCAGGTAAAATATAAATAAAGTTTATTGAAGAAATATCAATAAACAAAATAAGAAACAACAATAGGGAAATCCAGGACGTAATCGATACCAAAACAGAGATGAGGACAAGGAAATCAGTCAGCCAAGGCAAAGATCATACACAGAGAAATTAACAAAATACAGGTACGCACTTGGTAGGTCTGGACTCAGTCTTGTCTGGTATGTAACAATAGGTAATAAATAATAATTTGGGGTCTAAACTGTCCCTATAACTACTACATAATTTAAAGTCCAAAGTTAAAATATTCATTAAATCCTAAAATTAATGAAAATAAAGGCAACATGTTTGTCAGTCAGTTGTATCTGCCTTTCATTAGGTAACATGTCTCACTAAATTATTATTTTTTAGTGAGACATTAAAACAAACAAATTACAGAATTAGTACAATAATTTTTAAGAGGCTTAATTTTTAAGAAGAATAATTTATTAAAAAATTAATATGGAATTATGTTTTTGATAAAACCCTTAACACAGTGGCATAAGTATCTACATTATCATTACCAGTGCTAATTTGTATGTTAATATTTCACCTCATAAGGTAAAAATGCCTTTTTAGATTGTGGGCATCTTGTTGATATGCAATCAGCACAGAAATCACTTGAACACTCCTCTTCCAAATTATGTCTCTTGTGTGTGACTTTATTTTTGGCAGGTGGCAACACCATCTTATTATTTGTTATTGTCTAGTGCATTAAATAATTGCAGTACGTACACTAACCAAGCAATTTTAATAGCGTAATGTAACCTGTTATTGGAAAGCAAATAATCGACTCTCCTC
Source organism: Bombina bombina (assembly GCF_027579735.1). NCBI lineage: Eukaryota > Metazoa > Chordata > Amphibia > Anura > Bombinatoridae > Bombina > Bombina bombina. The sequence continues at coordinate 724,701,597 of NC_069502.1, read as the reverse complement.
TTTCCAATTAGAGGTCTTTTGTGTTTGGACTTTTTTTTTGTTTTTAAGGAAAAGTGTACAGGTTCACCGATAATCCAGCATTATAGCAAGTATTTGCCATTTTTACATTGGCAACATGATATCTAAAGAGTACTCTGAACCCAAATTTGCAAGAGGAAAATAGCTTTTGTTTAAGTGAGGGATATAATAGTGGTGTTGATTTGAGAGATTGTTTTACCACACCCATCTTTACTCTAAATTTGTGTCTAAGGAATTTAACAATTATGTTTTCACATTATCAACTTAGTAACAAATATTATGGGCGAGATTACATATGCTGTGCAAGCTTCAACGTAACTGCTGAAACCCACGTTGCCCGTAATTTCACCCTGCACATCGGGAAATCACATAAACCACACTGGCAATGCATAAAATGCCATAAGTCAAATAAACTAGCGATGTCCAGAAATGAGAGTAAATACACATTTCTGGAGTCGCCAGTGACTTACGGCAGTTTAGAAACTGCCGGCGCATAAAAAAAAAAAAGTTTAATAGCCCGTAAAAGTCGAACCCGCCTCCCAAAAATAAACCCGACATGTCAAAACCCCTGTATCCGGAATCCCCCCACATCGCAACTAATAATAAAAGTATTATCCCCTAAACCGCCAACCCCCCACAACGCAATATACCTAACAAAACTATTATCTCCTAATCCACCAATCACCCACGTCGCAATAAACCTAATTAAGCTATTAACCCCTAAACCACCAACCCCCCACAACGCAATAAAGCTAATTAAACCACCAACCCCCACAATGCAAATAACTAATTTAATTACTAAGCCCCCTAACCTAACACCCCCTAAATTAACCCCAATTACATAAATTTGAATACTAACATACAATTAAAATAAAAAAACATAACATTACTTTAAAAATAAAAAGAACTAAGATTAAATGAATCTGAAAATTACAAAAAATAAAAAAGTCTATCATTACATAAAAAATAAACCAAATCATCATAAATAAAAAATTAAACCTAATCCCTATGAAAATAAAAAAGCCCAACAAAATAAAAACACCCCCTAATCTAAACTACCAATAGCCCTTAAAAGGGCCTTTTGTGGGGCATTGCCCTAAGTTAAACAGCTTTTTTAAATTTAAAAAATACTAAGTCCCCCCTAACAGTAAAACTCCCCACCCACCAAATCCCCCAAAATAAAAAAAAAACACTAAAAAAACCTCAACCTCATAGCCCCTAAAGGGGCATTTGTATGGGCATTGCCCTTAAAAAGGGCATTCAGCTCTTGTATGACCTTAATAGGCAATCAGTTCTTTTACAGCCAAAAAACCCCCAAATCTAAAAAAAAAGCCACCTTAAAATTTTATAAAAAAGCCTAAGTCTAACCCCCAAATAGGTACTCACCATTCCTTTTAGCTAAGGGACCTCTTCTAGCTTCATCCAGGACCAGGGCGAAGCGGAGCGGAGGTGCTCGCGGAACAAGACCGGCAACCTCGGAGCCATCCAGTGTGGAGATCCAACCCCTAAACCGCCACCCTCCTGCATCGCAAACACTATATTAAACCTATTAACCCCTAATCTGCCACCCACCCACATTGTGACTATTAAATAAACCTATTAACCCCTGATCTGCAGCCCACCCACATTGCCAACACTATATAAACCTATTAACCCCTAATCCACTGCCCACCCCCATTGCCAACACTAAATAAATCTAGTAACCCCTAATCCGCCGCTCCCTGACATTGCCGACACTAAATAAACCAATTAAACCCTAAACCACCAGCCCCCCACATTGTAACTAATAAACTAAACCTATTAACCCCTAAACTGTCGCCCCCCCACATCACAAAACACTAAATTAAACTATTAACCCCTAAACCTAACACCCCCCCAACTTTAAATTAAAAGTTACAATATAACTATCTTTAAAGAAATAAAAACTTACCTGTTAAATAAAAAAAAACTTAGATTAAACTATAAATTAACCTAACTTAACTATTCTAATAAAATAAAAAAACTACCAATTAAAATTCCTAAATTACAATTTAAAAAAAAAACTAATACGAAAAAATAAAAAACCTAAATTAGAGAACTAACATTCTGAAAAACATAAAAAATCTAACATTACAAAAAATAAAAACACTAAAATTACGAAAAATAAAAAAACTCTAAGCTTGCAAAAAGTAATAAACAAAATTATCAAAATAAAAACAATTACACATAATCTAATAGCCCTATAAAAATAAAACAGCCCCCCAAAAATAAAAACACCCCCTAACCTACAAAGAACTACCAATAGCCCTTAAAAGGGCCTTTTATAGGGCATTGCCCTAAGTTGAACAGCTCTTTTACCTAGAAAAAAATACAAAGTCTCCCCAACAGTAAACCCCCCCACCCAACCAACCCCCCAAAATAAAAACCTAAATCTAAATAAAACCTAAGCTATCCATTGCCCCTAAAGGGGCATTTGCATGGGCATTGCCCTTAAAAGGGCATTCAGCTCTTTTACAGTGCCCAAAAAACCCTAATCTAAAAATAAAACACCCACAAAAGTTAAAAAAAACTAACACTAACCCCATAAAATCTACTCACAGTTCCTGAAGTCCGGACAATGATCTCCATTCAGGCAGCAAGAAGTCTTCATCCAGACGGCAAAATCTTGATTCATCGCAGAAGCGTCTTCTATCTTCATCCCTGCAGCGCAGAGCAAAGCGATCCTTACACTGAAGTTGAATGCAAGGTACCCGTTTAAGAATTTCTCCTGGAATGTATTGAATTTATACAAAAAAACAACAGCTTTCTGTTCAATGAAGAAATATTCCTGCAAATAAAAGGGACGGCGATGGGTACAAGGTTCGCCCCAAGTTATGCCAACATTTTCATGGGTCACTTCGAGGAAGGCTTTATCAAAGATGGACCATGGAGGGCGAAACTTGTACACTACCTTCGCTACATCAATGATATCTTTATAGTCTGGAAAGGGGAAGTAGAGCTTCTAGACCTATTCATGGAAGATATGAACACCAATCATGTAGGACTAGAATTTACATATGAATATAGTTGTAAAAAAATACACTTATTGGACATTAAAATAGAAATTATAAATAGATTCAGACTTCATTACAAACTATCGGCTAGATTACGAGTTTTTGTCGGTAAGGCTGTGCGGTGCTAACAAGCATTTTATTCTCACCACTCACTTAAGACAACGCTGGTATTACGGGTTTTTATAAACCCGGTGTTAGCCGCAGAAAAGTGAGCGGAAAGCAAAATTTATCAACACATCTCACCTCAATACCAGCGCTGCTTATGGTAGCGGTAAGCTGGCTAAACGTGCTCATGCACGATTTCCTTATAGGAAACAATAGGGCTGAGCCGGCTGGAAAAAAAACTAACACCTGCAAAAAAGCAGCGTTCAGCTCCTAACGCAGCCCCATTGTTTCCTATGGGAAAATACATTTTATGTCTACACCTAACACCCTAACATGAACCCTGAGTCTAAACACCCCTAATATTACACTTATTACCCCTAATCTGCCGTCCCCGACATCGCCGCCACCTACATTATATTATCAACCCCTAATCTGCCTCTCTGGACACCGCTGCCACCTACATTATACCTATGAACCCCTAATCTGCTGACCCCAACATAGCCAAACCCTACATTATATTTATTAACCCCTACTCTGACGTCCCCAACGTCGCCGCAACCTACCTACATTTATTAACCCCTAATCTGCTGACCCCAATGTCACCGCCACTATATTAAAGTTATTAACACCTAAACGTAAGTCTAACCCTAACCCTAACACCCCCCTAATTTAAATATAATTTAAAATAATCTAAATAAAATTACTACAATTAAATAAATTAATCCTATTTAAAACTAAATACTTACCTATAAAATAAACCCTATGGCCTAGATTTGGAGTTTGGCGTTAGCCGTGAAAACCAGCGTTAGAGGCTCCTAACGCTGGTTTTAGGCTAACTCTGGTATTTGGAGTCACTCAAAAAAGGGTCTAACGCTCACTTTTCAGCCGTGACTTTTCCATACCGCAGATCCCCTTACGTCAATTGCGTATCCTATCTTTTCAATGGGATCTTTCTAACTCCGGTATTTAGAGTCGTTTCTGAAGTGAGCGTTAGAACTCTAATGACAAAACTCCAGCCGCAGGAAAAAAGTCAGTAGTTAAGAGCTTTCTGGGCTAACGCCGGTTCATAAAGCTCTTAACTACTGTACTCTAAAGTACACTAACACCCATAAACTACCTATGTACCCCTAAACCGAGGTCCCCCCACATCGCCGACACTCGATTACATTTTTTTAACCCCTAATCTGCCGACCGCCAACTACGTTATCCTTATGTACCCCTAATCTGCTGCCCCTAACACCGCCGACCCCTGTATTATATTTAGTAACCCCTAACCTGCCCCCCACAATGTCGCCGCCAGCTACCTACACTTATTAACCCCTAATCTGCCGACCGGACCGCACCGCTATTATAATAAAGTTATTAACCCCTAATCCGCCTCACTAACCCTATAATAAATAGTATTAACCCCTAATCTGCCCTCCCTAACATTGCCGACACCTAACTTCAATTATTAACCCCTAATCTGCCGACCGGAGCTCACCGCTATTCTAATAAATGTATTAACCCCTAAAGCTAAGTCTAACCCTAACACTAACACCCCCCTAAATTAAATATAATTTACATCTAACGAAATTAACTCTTATTAAATAAATTATTCCTATTTAAAGCTAAATACTGACCTGTAAAATAAATCCTACTATAGCTACAATATAAATTATAATTACATTGTAGCTCTTTTAGGATTAATATTTATTTTACAGGTAACTTTGTAATTATTTTAACCAGGTACAATAGCTATTAAATAGTTAAGAACTATTTAATAGTTACCTAGTTAAAATAATTACAAAATTACCTGTAAAATAAATCCTAACCTAAGTTACAATTAAACCTAACACTATACTATCATTAAATTAATTAAATAAAATACCTACAATTACCTACAATTAAACCTAACACTACACTATCAATAAATTAATTAAATACAATACCTACAATTAAACCTAACACTACACTATCAATACATTAATTAAATACAAAACCTACAAATAACTACAATGAAATAAACTAACTAAAGTACAAAAAATAAAAAAGAACTAAGTTACAAAAAATAAAAAAATATTTACAAACATAAGAAAAATATTACAACAATTTTAAACTAATTACACCTACTCTAAGCCCCCTAATAAAACAACAAAGCCCCCCAAAATAAAAAATGCCCTACCCTATTCTAAATTACTAAAGTTAAAAGCTCTTTTACCTTACCAGCCCTGAACAGGGCCCTTTGCGGGGCATGCCCCAAGAAGTTCAGCTCTTTTGCCTGTAAAATAAACATACAATACCCCCCCCCAACATTACAACCCACCACCCACATACCCCTAATCTAACCCAACCCCCCCTTAAATAAACCTAACACTAAGCCCCTGAAGATCTTCCTACCTTGTCTTCACCATACCAGGTTCACCGATCGGTCCTGAAGAGTTCCTCCGATGTCCTGATCCAAGCCCAAGCGGGGGGCTGAAGATGTCCATGATCCGGTAGAAGTCTTCATCCAAGCGGGGCAGAAGAGGTCTTCCATCCGATTGAAGTCTTCATCCAGGCGGCATCTTCTATCGACATCCATCTGGAATGGAGCGGCAGCATCCTGAAGACCTCCGACGCGGAACATCCATCCTGGCCGACGACTGAACAACGAATGACGGTTCCTTTAAATGACGTCATCCAAGATGGCGTGACTCGAATTCCGATTGGCTGATTCTATCAGCCAATCGGAATTAAGGTAGGAATATTCTGATTGGCTGATGGAATCAGCCAATCAGATTTAGCTCGCATTCTATTGGCTGATCGGAACAGCCAATAGAATGCAAGCTCAATCTGATTGGCTGATTGGATCAGCCAATCGGATTGAACTTGATTCTGATTGGCTGATTCCATCAGCCAATCAGAATATTCCTACCTTAATTCCGATTGGCTGATAGAATCCTATCAGCCAATCGGAATTCGAGGGACGCCATCTTGGATGACGTCATTTAAAGGAACCATCATTCGTCATTCAGTCGTCGGCCAGGAGGGATGTTCCGCGTCGGAGGTCTTCAGGATGCTGCCGCAACGTTCCAGATGGATGACGATAGAAGATGCCGCCTGGATGAAGACTTCAATCGGATGGAAGACCTCTTCTGCCCCGCTTGGATGAAGACTTCTACCGGATCATGGACATCTTCAGCCCCCCGCTTGGGCTTGGATCAGGACATCGGAGGAGCTCTTCAGGACCGATCGGTGAACCTGGTATGGTGAAGACAAGGTAGGAAGATCTTCAGGGGCTTAGTGTTAGGTTTATTTAAGGGGGGTTTGGGTTAGATTAGGGGTATGTGGGTGGTGGGTTGTAATGTTGGGGGGGTATTGTATGTTTTTTTTAAAGGCAAAAGAGCTGAACTTCTTGGGGCATGCCCCGCAAAGGGCCCTGTTCAGGGCTGGTAAGGTAAAAGAGCTTTTAACTTTAGTAATTTAGAATAGGGTAGGGCATTTTTTATTTTGGGGGGCTTTGTTGTTTTATTAGGGGGCTTAGAGTAGGTGTAATTAGTTTAAAATTGTTGTAATATTTTTCTTATGTTTGTAGATATTTTTTTATTTTTTGTAACAATTCTTTTTTATTTTTTGTACTTTAGTTAGTTTATTTCATTGTAGTTATTTGTAGATATTGTATTTAATTAATTTATTGATAGTGTATTGTTAGGTTTAATTGTAGGTAATTGTAGGAATTTTATTTAATTAATTTAATGATAGTATAGTGTTAGGTTTAATTGTAACTTAGGTTAGGATTTATTTTACAGGTAATTTTGTAATTATTTTAACTAGGTAACTATTAAATAGTTCTTAACTATTTAATAGCTATTGTACCTGGTTAAAATAATTACAAAGTTGCCTGTAAAATAAATATTAATCCTAAAATAGCTACAATGTAATTATAATTTATATTGTAGCTATATTAGGATTTATTTTACAGGTAAGTATTTATCTTTAAATAGGAATAATTTATTTAATAAGAGTTAATTAATTTCGTTAGATGTAAATTATATTTAATTTAGGGGGGTGTTAGTGTTAGGGTTAGACTTAGCTTTAGGGGTTAATACATTTATTAGAATAGCGGTGAGCTCCGGTCGGCAGATTAGGGGTTAATAATTGAAGTTAGGTGTCGGCGATGTTAGGGAGGGCAGATTAGGAGTTAATACTATTTATTATAGGGTTAGTGAGGTGGATTAGGGGTTAATAGCTTTATTATAGTAGCGCTCAGGTCCGCTCGGCAGATTAGGGGTTAATAAGTGTAGGCAGGTGGAGGCGACGTTGTGGGGGGCAGATTAGGGGTTAATAAATATAATATAGGGGTCGGCGATGTTAGGGCAGCAGATTAGGGGTACATAGGGATAATGTAGGTAGCGACGGTGTCCGGAGCGGTAGATTAGGGGTTAATAATAATATGCAGGGGTCAGCGATAGCGGGGGCGGCAGAATAGGGGTTAATAAGTGTAAGGTTAGGGGTGTTTAGACTCGGGGTACATGTTAGGGTGTTAGGTGCAGACGTAGGAAGTGTTTACGCATAGCAAACAATGGGGCTGCGTTAGGAGCTGAACGCGGCTTTTTTGCAGGTGTTAGGTTTTTTTTCAGCTCAAACAGCCCCATTGTTTCCTATGGGGGAATCGTGCACGAGCACGTTTTTGAGCCTGGCCGCTTGCGTAAGCAACTCTGGTATCGAGAGTTGAAGCTGCGTTAAATATGCTCTACGCTCCTTTTTTGGAGCCTAACGCAGCCTTTATGTGGACTCTCAATACCAGCGTTATTTTTATGGTGCGGCCAGAAAAAAGCCGGCGTTAGCTACGCGGGTCCTTACTGACAAAACTCCAAATCTAGCCGTTAGATAGCTACAATATAACTAATAGTTACATTGTATCTAACTTAGGGTTTATTTTTATTTTACAGGCAACTTTGTATTTATTTTAACTAGGTACAGTAGTTATTAAATAGTTATTAACTATTTAATAACTACCTAGCTAAAATAAATACAAAAGTACCTGTAAAATAAAACCTAACCTAAGTTACAATTACACCTAACACTACATTATAATTAAATTAAATCCCTAAACTAAATTCAATTAAATACAATTAAATAAAATAAACTAAAGTACAAAAACCGTTTTTAAACTAATTACACCTAATCTAATCCCCCAATAAAATAAAAAAGCCCCCCAAAATAATAAAAATCCCTACCCTATACTAAATTACAAATAGCCCTTAAAAGGGCTTTTTGCGGGGCATTGCCCCAAAGTAATCAGCTCTTTTACCTGTAAAAAAAAATACAATACCCCCCCAACATTAAAACCCACCACCCACACACCCAACCCTACTCTAAAAATCATCCAATCCCCCCTTAATAAAACCTAACACTAACCCCTTGAAGATCACCCTACCTTGAGACGTCTTCACCCAACCGGGCAGAAATGGTCCTCCAGACGGCCAGAAGTCTTCATCCGATCCAGGCAGAAGAGGTCCTCCAGATGGCCAGAAGTCTTCATCCAGACGACATCCATCTTCTATCTTCATCCATCCGGAGCAGAGCGGGTACATCTTCAAGCCAACTGATGCAGAGCATCCTCTTCTTCCGACAAATCCCGACAAATGAAGGTTCCTTTAAATGACGTCATCCAAGATGGCGTCCCTTGAATTCCGATTGGCTGATAGGATTCTATCAGCCAATTGGAATTAAGGTAGGAAAAATCCTATTGGCTGATGCAATCAGCCAATAGAATTGAGCTTGCATTCTATTGGCGGATTGGAACAGCCAATAGAATGTGAGCTCAATCCTATTGGCTGATTGGATCAGCCAGTAGGATTGAACTTCAATTCTATTGGATGATTGCATCAGCCAATAGGATTTTTCCTACCTTAATTCCGATTGGCTGATAGAATCCTATCAGCCAATCGGAATTCAAGGGATGCCATCTTGGATGACGTCATTTAAAGGAACCTTCATTCGTTGGGAGTCGTCGGAAGAAGAGAATGCTCCACGTCGGTTGGCTTGAAGATGGACCCGCTCCGCATGGATGAAGATAGAAGATGCTGTCTGGATGAAGACTTCTGGCCCTCTGGAGGACCTCTTCTGCCCGGATCAGATGAAGACTTCTGGCCGTCTGGAGGACCACTTCTGCCCGGTTGGGTGAAGACGTCTCAAGGTAGGGTGATCTTCAAGGATTTAGTGTTAGGTTTTATTAAGGGGGGATTGGGTGGGTTTTAGAGTAGTGTTGGGTGTGTGGGTGGTGGGTTTTAATGTTGGGGGTTATTGTATTTTTTTTTTTACAGGTAAAAGAGCTGATTACTTTGGGGCAATGCCCCCCAAAAGGCCCTTTAAGGGCCATTTGTAATTTAGTATAGGGTAGGGATTTTTATTATTTTGGGGGGCTTTTTTATTTTATTAGGGGGATTAGATTAGGTGTAATTAGTTTTAAAAAATTGTAATTATTTTATTATTTTCTGTAATTTACTGTTTTTTTTCGTACTTTAGTTTATTTAATTTAATTGTAATTAATTGTAGTTAATGTCGGTAATTAATTTAATTATAGTGTAGTGTTAGGTGTAATTGTAACTTAGGTTAGAGTTTATTTTACAGGTAAATTTGTACTTATTTTAGCTAGGTAGTTATTGCATGGTTAATATCTATTTAATAACTATTGTACCTAGTTAAAATAAATACAAAGTTGCCTGTAAAATAAAAATAAACCCTGAGATAGCTACAATGTAACTATTAGTTATATTGTAGCTAGCTTAGGGTTTATTTTATAGGTAAGTATTTAGTTTTAAATAGGAATAATTTATTTAATGATATTAATTTTATTTAGATTTATTAAAATTATATTTAAGTTAGCGGGGTGTTAGGGTTAGGGTTAGACTTAGATTTAGGGGTTAATAACTTTAATATAGTGGCGGCGACGTTGGGGGCGGCAGATTAGGGGTTAATAAATGTAGGTAGGTGTTGGCGATGTTAGGGACGGCAGATTAGGGGTTAATAACATTTAACTAATGTTTGCGAGGTGGGAGTGCGGTGGTTTAGGGGTTAATATATTTTTTAAAGTGGTGGCAATGTCCGGTCGGCAGATTAGGGGTAAAAATTTTAGTTAAGTGTTTGGGATGTGGGGGGGGCCTCGGTTTAGGGGTTAATAGGTAGTTTATGGGTGTTATTGTACTTTTTAGCACTTTAGTTAAAAGTTTTATGTTACAGCGTTAGCCCATAAAACTCTTAACTACTGACTTTTAAATGCGGTAGGAGTCTTGACAGGAGAGGCTGTAGCGTTCACTTTTTCCAAGACTCGTAATACCGGCGTTAGGAAAATCCCATTGAAAAGATAGGATATGCAATTGACGTAAGTGGATTTGCGGTATGCTCGAGTCGCGGAAAAAAAAGTGAGCGGTACACCTGTACCTGCCAGACTCGTAATACCAGCGGGCATTAAAAAGCAGCTTTGGGACCCCTCAACGCTGCTTTTTAAGGCTAACGCAAGACTCATAATCTAGGAGTACAGCTCTAAACATCTCGAAGTTAAAAGAATTCTTAAAATACACTGGCATTATATAAAAAAGACTACATTTTAGGAAATAAAGTAAATAATAATCCAGAAGTCATCTTCAGAAAAGCAAAAAATCTTCAGAACCTTCTATCTCCCAGTGAATACAAAAGTAAGAATAAAAAGAAACCATTCCAAGTAGATTTAAAAAGAGACAAAGTGACTGTTTTTTTCCCATGCAACACTTGCAAGGCCTGCAAACACAGCACCAAAAATAAAGTTATTAGATCGTCCAATACAGATTATTACACAAAACATTAAGGAAATAATAAGATGCACTGATAGGAACATCATCTTTTGCATCCAATGCTCATGTAATCTCCAATATTTTGGTAAAACCAGTAGACCACTCAGAGATAGAATCCGTGAGCACCTACTACAGGTTGAACATGAAGCAACAGATACAGTAGTATGCAAACACTTTACAGAAATACATAAGGGAAACCCTAAACATTTTAAATTTTGGGGTATCAAAAAGATCCAACTGAGCAAAAGAGATGGGAACATGAATAAACTATTACAAGTAGAGTTCATTTTTAATTTTGAAACGCTACACCCTTTGGGTTTTAACATGGAGTTTGATTTGAACTTTTTACTTTAACACTATCTTTGTTATAGTAACTTATAATTAGTTTAATCATAGTAAGTTATCAAATTATCCCCATTTTCCAATACTTGAACTGGTAACTAACTATTCTGTCGATTAAATACCCCATAATAAAGATCTAATATTCTCGTCTTCCCATAATCAATTCAAATTTTCTTTACGCTTATTTGTATCATCACTGTTATTAATTCTATCACTATTACTGCACTATTATGCATTTATCTTTCACACTATATAAAATTGAATACGACCCCAATTTTTCCCCCTTCCTGACCCCTTTCACCATCGGATATATGTATTCGACACATCAAAGGAAATTCATGTTTGTGCATATTTCCGTTTTTCTTGGCATTAAAAGCTAATATATTTTATATATTTTATATAGCCCCCTCACTTCTATATACGCCCACTCTTTAACAATCCCATCCGATGCACATTACACATAATATATATTCCCATTATATTTTATATTTTTCATTTTGTATGATACACTATTTTTTTGCAGTTTCTTTTTTATGTACTGATACAATACGTGAGCCCAATTCCATTTATTTTCTCTTATTACCATTCCACACTGTATATATTTTCTATTCTTTTGAGTTATATGCTCTACTCCTCAAATCTATCATTTTTTCTATTTACAATGTCTAGTTATAATGTCTCCTATATACACAATTATTATATACATAGCAACTTTATGTATCAATATTAAAATTAGATACAAATTACACTAGGATGTTAATGATTTAAAGTATCTGAAACAATCAGACCATCTGTGACCCAGTAATTCCATTGGACATAACGGTTAATTGACCCATCAATGAAGAAAACCCTCTGAACTTTTAAAATATACTTAAAGGATGTTTGCACCCACTGTGAGTATCTTGATAAATGCCTCACCGGCTGAAACACGTAGATAACTAACAGACCTGTTATATTGGATACTGAATGGCTCTCCCCCTTAAGAGGATCCATTTGGGGTGAATACTGCTATGAATTCCGCTTCTGTTAAGAGATCATTTGATTCACAACCCACACTATTTACGAAGCGACCAACAGAGCGACCCACAAAGGCACCTACATAGTGGGATTCCAGTGGGACCATCATCTCTGTGGAGCTGCACGCTTCGTTTTAAGTAACATAGAAGATCAGCAGAGTGGACCCTTATAGCTGAAAGTTATGCTACCTGGGAATTTACAGCTGTGGCGCTGATCCGAATATCACCTCTCAAATATAAAGAGAGTTTTCACCATACTTTGCCATTTGACTTTGCACGGCACACCTTTCTCTGTATATACGGAACTGTGTTCAAAACATCAAACCTTTTTGGCTTCTCAAATATTCAAAGAAGATCCTTAGCCAACCAGCTGTCGCTATCTGAGTCACGTGACCACTACAAACCAGGACGTGTTCAGACCGCCCTTACCACGACCGAATTTGTCCGTTCATTAAGAGGACCTTCATGTGCAAGTATCTTGTTACAACTTTGCTATTTTTTTACTCATCTAGAGTCATTGACTTACACACTGCAGTGTTCCTTTTGATTTTTTAATCTTTTTAATGGTACCGCTATTAATTTGCTTTAAAAATGATCTAGCCTTGATCAGAACATTCTATTTTTATATGTACTAGTTGCAATTACTGTATTTTACACTAATGTTGTATTTTATATCTATGCCTTTTAGTAAAATTGTTATAATACAATACAGTTTTTTGTATCTTTATACACACCTCTCAAATTAGCAAGATTACCTATTATTGGCTATCTTAGCGCCCTCCAATTCGATTTTTGTTCTCTACGTTCTTTCTCTATACAGACTTGAGGAGGCTCTGTATTTACTTTAGGGGTCTATTTAATAAATAGACCCCTAAAGACCGCTGCTCCATGACCTGTCCGCCTGCTGTGAGGCGGCAGACAGAAATCAACCCTATCGAATACGATCGGGTTGATTGACACCCCCTGCTAGCGGCAATAGCGAATCATATCCGTCCACACAATGATAAATGGATCCTAAGAGTAGCATTGTTTGAGATCTTTTAGGATTGATAGTTCTCTATCTGCTTTTGTGTCCAATGTTTTAGAGGTATACTGATATCTACAGATTCCTGTGGCTCCTGTTTGTATAATTTGTCTTTTCATATGCAGGGAAGGGAGGGAGTGTCTGCTTTTCTTGTTTCCCCCAGCCTCTTTCACTGGATGTCCCAGCCTAACCTCATTAGAAGTGCTAAACTGGGACCTTCTAAGTAAGTTTTTAAAAGGTTTTATACTGGATTGTTAGATCAGTATCTGTGCATATTCTTTTTTTATAGTAGTGTCTATTACTTGCAGTTATATGAAATAAAGCACAACGGAGGAATGGCACTCAAGTGAGCAGAAAAAAAGTAGAAAAACAAAACGCCGTTTGGTCTCTCTGCCTTGTTGTACATTTTTAATGATGTTCCAATAAATGTAGTTTTTTTACTTTTTTTTCTGCTCACTTGAGTGCCATTCCTCTGTTGTGCTTTATTTCTTGTGCGGCTCGATGCACCGCTCTGTTGGCACTCCAGGACGACTGTTGCCCTTTTTGAGATTGTCATCTGTGACCTATGCACCTTACCCTTCTGGATCGGATATCCGGTCATAATCTGGAGCCACGGTTTGTGACTGTAGTAGCAGTTATGGTGTATAATGTCCATTTAAGTGTTTATATAATGCAATTCATTGTGTGTTGTTACTGAGATAAATATAGAATATTCCAGGACTTGCAAGGGAGTGTGCATCTGACATCTGGCACAGTTACTTTTATTTCCCTCCTCAGTTTAAGAACGTTTACTATGAAATATTGCAAGATTATGGAGAAATATCACAAGATTATGTTGAAATCCTACACGATTCCATTAAAACAATGTGTCAAAACAGCAGTGATGATTCTGATTGGCCATTGCATATTTTTTTTTTACCATGAAGATGACTGTTTAAAAAGTAGCTAACTAGTGAATGCTTACAGAGCAATTACACCGGTGAGTTGATCTAAGTTTAAATAAAGAAAACATAGGTATATATTTCATAAAATATTTTGTTTTTCACAATTGTATCAAGGATAAATTAGAATCTATGTTAGTTCACATGTCATTTAATGGAAACAGTTACCAAACTGTTTCTTCTTTAATATGTTTTACTGTTTTGATCAATAACTTCCTTTAATTGTGAAATAAAAGAAATCAAAGCAACAAATACATTTTTTTTTTTTTTTTTTAAGAGGACCTCCATATACCTCCATAAACTGAATGAAAATGTTGTGACTTTGTCTGAACGATATGTGTGTAGTTTTAATGGAAATTTGGTAATCAGATAAAATATTGCTGACAGATTACAGTGCTCCAAAGAAATACTGGCAGTAGTGTTATTTGTAAAATAGACTATAGTTTAATTATTGTAAAATACCTATTTAACTGGAATATGTTTGTGTACTGACTATGGGCCAAGATAAACGCAAAATATCGCTCACGAGAGCGCGCTTCAATAGGCTCCAATGTGAGCCTTGTTCTCATGCCGTGAGACACGCAGCGAAGGGGGTAAATTGTGCAGCAATGGGCAGCAGATTATAAATATATGTATATGAATATAAACATATATATTTATGTGTTAATATGTGTATATACACATTTTAAGTTTAACACATAAATATATATGTATATAAGCATATACATATATATTTACAGAGAACACACACTTCCCATAGACTGCAATAAAAAAGGCACTTTTCAGTGCCGTTTTTTTTTCCCAAACATCCCACATCCGCCAACTTTTCTTTTTAAACACCCCACAGCCGCCAATATTGCGCTTCCACAAGAGCGATAATGCCGCTCCACTCAGTAATTTACATGCGCCATCTCATTCGCATTGCCTGGAAGCCTTGTGCTCACAAGAGCTTGCTTCCATGCCGTGAGCTTGCTTCTCATGCCGTGAGACATGCAGTGAAGGGGGTAAATTGCGCAGCAATGGGCAGCAGATTATAAATATATGTATATAAATATATAAACATATATTTTTATGTGTTAATATGTGTATATACACATTTTAAGTTTAACACATAAATATATATGCATATAAGCATATACATATATATATTTACAGAGAACACACAGTTCCCATAGACTGCAATATAAAGGAACTTTTCAGGCGCCATCTCATTCACATTGCCTGGAAGCCTTGTGCTCACAAGAGCTTGCTTCCATAGGCTCAAATGGGTGCCTCATTCTCATGCCGTCAGACATGGCAAACCACCTAGCGCAGTGCAGGGGGCAATTTGCGCAATGTTGGCCACCAATAATTAAATATGTATGTCTATGAAAATATACATATATATTTGTGTAGGTACACATATTAACACGTAAATATATATATATATATATATATATATATATATATATATATATATATATATAAAAGCATATATATATTTAAAGTAAAAACACAGTCCCCATTCACCTCTATGTAACGGCCCTTTCATAGCAGGGTTTTTTTTCCAAACACCCCACATCACCTCACTTTAACCCCTTATAACTGCTTTGTGCAGACTTATTTATTAAAAAAATAAATAAAAATGCTCATATTTTTTTATTTATTTTAAAGGACTGTCCACTTTATTTGGGGGGCAATTTGGGCAACTTATTATTATTAACCAGAGGTCAGACTTTGTGCTTAGTGCATAGTGAAACTGCGAGCTCGTGAGAGTATGGATGGTTATTTAACGTGTGTCCGTAAATGTGAAAATTCACCCCTTTATGGGGCACATTAAAAAATGCTCCACTTGTAATCTAGCCCATACTGTTTTATGTATATTTTACATCAAAACAGCACTGTAGATTCTGATAGAAAAGAATACTACTACTTTCTAAAATAAAATAATAATATTGATATTGATAATAAACAGTTGTTTTAAATGTGTAGCATAGTTATTATTTTTGTTATTCTGATTTATACAGAAAATGTCTACAAACATTTATCTTTGTGTGTGTAAAACAGGTGGTTGTGATGCTTCATACACTGCCATCTGCTACATAACATTAGTCACACATTTTTACATTTGTGCAGCAGAGCATTCAAATATATTATGGCTATGATGAAGCTATTTAATTTCCTCATTCTCACATTAGCTCACAACAGGTGATGATGATGTAACATAGCCATGAAAAAGATGGTATAGAAAAGATGTCTAGATATATACAGTTTTGAAATGTCCAAAACAGATATTAAAATGTTTTTATCTGGATTTGAAACCCTCAGAAAATTGAATAGGCTTATAATGTTAAATGATAAGAAATAATGTCTGATTCACAAAACATTATTAAAGAGGACTTGGAGCTGTTTACATTTCCTAAAATGAAACTAGAAGAGAAAAACTAAGCTTAGCTACCGTTTTCTTAAAGGGACACTCAAGTCAAAATTAAACTTTTATGATTCAGATAGAGCAGCAATTTTAAACAACTATCTAATGTACTTCCATTAACAAAATGTGCAGTCTTTTTATATTTACAATTTTTGAGTCACCAGCACCTACTGAGCATGTGCAAGAATTCACATAATATACGTATATGCAATTGTGATTGGCTGATGGTTGTCACATGATGCAGCGGGAGTAGAACTAGACATAATTTTGAAATATGTAAGAAATAAATCTACTACTGATTCGAAGTTCAGACTAAGTGCTAATGCATAGGCCCCTATTTAAGAAAGTCTGGCGGACTCGATCGGGTTGATTTCCGGCGATGTCTGTCCGCCTGCTCAGAACAGGTGGACAGGTTATGGAGCAGCGGTCTTTGTGACCGCTGCTTCATAACTGCTGAAACACGGGGCATCAAGCTCCATTCGGAGCTTGATAGATTGGCCCCATTGTCTTGTTATCATGCATTTATTGATTATGCAAATCTACTGTATTTACTGGTCCTTTAAAGGGATATGAAACCCATTTTTTTTCAGATAATTCATACAATTATAAACAACTTTCCAATTTACTGCTATTATCTAATTTGATTAATTCTCTTGGTATCCTTTTTGAAGGAGCAGCAGTGCACTACTGCTAGCTGAAAGATAATGACAAGATGCACATATGTGCAGCCACCAATCAGCATCTTCTGAGCCTGCCTATGTATACTTTTCTAAAAAAAGCATACAAAGAGAATTAAACAAATTAGATAATAGAATAAATTGGAAATTAGTTTAAAATTGCAAGCTATATCTGAATTATGTAAGAGAAAATGTTGGTTTCATATCCCTTTAATATCATTAACGCATCATGCAATAATTCTAATTTAGCATAAGTCTAGATTCTGTTACCCACACAAATAATATATTGCTTTGTTTTCAGTAGACCATACTCTATAACATACCTACAAACATTTGTGGCTAGGTATTAAGGACTTAGGAGGTTGAGAGAGCCGGTTGAGGGAAACATTGCTGTTTTGTGGGGGGCTACATTGGAGGGGCAGGGTCACAAGTGTGTAGTGGGAGGGGTTATGGGTGTGCATGGGTAGGTGCTGGGCATGTCTAAGTGGTTTGTGGATGTGTCTGGGTGGTCTATGGGAAGGGCTAAGGAAACTTCTGCTAATAGGGACATATGCCTGTCTCAGAGGTACAGCAGGACATAGCTCACAGTTTGGGACTTTTCTTCTCAAATAGGGGAAATTGGAAGATTTTCTATGAGAAAATACATGTAATTTGCAGATATACCTAATAGTTATAAAGCATGTGAGGATTTATTTTATGAAGTCTGAATGCAATCCCAGAAAATGTTTCTTAGTCTACATTTACCATCAATTTGCCTAGCAGGAACACCAAATGCAGGATTCTACAACAAATATTACAACACAAATTAGTAACTGAGAAAAAAAATGTCACTATTCACCATCTTGCATATTATGCAATGAGCAGGACTAAAATAGATGCTTTCAGTGTGTTTTAGATCGTAATACAAACTGTTCAATTATGCATAGTAAAACAATTTTTCTTTCCTTTCTTTGCCTCCTTTAACTTTAATTTTCGTCTGAAAATTGTAGGGTTTCAAGTTCTAAGAACTGGAAGGACCTATGGCAGACTTCACAAGTCTAACATACCTAGCAACATACCTATCCCTGACTGGCTTTAGCAGATATTTTGCTGACAAAATAATAGTGGATAGCTCTTTTTTTTCTACAAGGTATACATGATACTACTTTTGTCCAGTCTATTATAGCAAAAGCAAAAAACATAACAAGAAACCCCATATAACATAAAGAAAATCATACTAAATAGATCTTCCTTAAAGTGACACCTTATTGTACACTACACTACTTAAAATCATTAAGATACCCACAAATGTGTATGTACTTATATGTGTATGTACTTATATGTGTATGTACTTATATGTGTATGTACTTATATGTGTATGTACTTATATGTGTATGTACTTATAAACATGTACAGAAGCAGCTCTTTAAGTAAAAATTGATATCCACTTTCAATAACAAAATATTCAAAAAATCAATTCCAGAATAACACATAAAACTTGTGCAACCTTTTATTGACAGATTATTCCAGGAAAAGATTTTAGACTTTAAAACACTGATCTTTCATTTTTTTACAATATAAGATTTGCAGTTGTGTAATTTCCCTTTAGTATAACTTTTCCATGCTTTACTCTTATACAGGTCTTGGAGTCCTTCAAAATAACAACTGTTTTTTGTTAAAACCAGAAAGAGGAGGAGATTATGGTGACACCTACATTACATTTACACATAGAGGGCAATATTACATAGGTGGCGTCGCCCGCAAAAGACGTCAACGACGATTTTTATGTGGTTTTGTTATCACATATACGGCGCTGTTCATCCTAGCTCTCATCCTATTGGCTGATTTGAATTTGAAGATTTGAATCAGCCAATAGGAATTCAAGTGACACCATATTTAAACGCATAACTTGCATTCAATATTCAGTGTACGGCGGTGTTCGTATGAAGAGGATCCTCCACGCTTCATAACTCTGCAGTTGCCGGTCTTCAGTTCTGCAGTCATTTCCATTCCGCGCCGGCTTGGCCCTGGATGAAGATGGAAGATGTCGCCGGTTCCAAGAAGACTTCACCACCGCCTGGAAGAGGACCTTCTCCGCCAGATTTCAGGAATGGTGAGTACCTATTTTGGGCTTAGAGTTAGGATTTTTTTTATTTTTGGGTATTTTTTAGATTAGGGATTTAATGGGCACTGAAAAAGAGCTGAATGCCCTTTTAAGGATAGTAAAAGAGCTGAATGCCCTTTTAAGGACAGTAAAAGAGCTGAATGCCCTTTTAAGGACAGTAAAAGAGCTGAATGCCCTTTTAAGGGTGATGTCCATACAAATGCTCCTTTAGGGGCAATGGGTAGTTTAGGATTTTTTAGTGTTAGTTTTTTTTTTTTTTTTTTGGGGGGTTTGCTGGGTGAGGGTTTTACTGTTAGAGGGGGGACTTAGTATTTTTTAAGGTTAAAGAGCTGTTTAAGTTAGGGCAAAAGGCCCTTTTAAGGGCTATTGGTAGTTTAGTTTAGATTAGGGGGTGTTTTTATTTTGGGGGGGCTTTTTTATTTTTATAGGGATTAGGTATAAAAAAATTTATTTTTGATAATTTGATTTATTATTTTATGTATTGTTAGACTTTTTTATTTTTTGTAATTTTAGATTAATTTAAATTTAAATGTTAGGTTTTTTATTTTAATTGTAACTTGGTGTTTTTTAATTTAGGTAATTAGGGTTAATTTAGGGGGTGTTAGCTTAAGGGGCATAGTAATTTAAATAGGTTAATTGTGTTGTGGGGGTCTGGCGGTTTAGGGGCTAATATATTTATTAGGTTAATTGAGATGTGGGTTAATGGTGGATTAGGGGTTAAAAGTTTAATTAGGTTGTGATGTGGTTGAATGGCGGTAGGTTTAGGGGTTAATCATTTTATTATTAGTTGCAATGTGGGGGGATTGCGGATATAGGGGTTTTGACGTGTCTGGTTATTTTTAGGAGGCGGGTTAGACTTTTACGGGAGATTTTTTTATTTTTTCGTAGGCGCCGGCAGTTTCTAACGTGCCGTAAGTCACTGGCGACTCCAGAAATTTGTATTTACACAAATTTCTGGACATCGCTAGTTTATCCGACTTACAGCACTTTATGAACTGCTGGCGGGGTTTATGTGATTCCCCGATGTGCGAGGGGAAATTACGGGCTACGCGGGTTTCAGCAGTTATGCTGAATCCTGCGTCGTATATATGTAATCTCGCCCAGAATCTTATATCGGTTATCTTTAGTTTCCAGCCATGACAGCACACAGCACAGTTGCCCTACGTTAGCAATCTGAATAAGTGACCCATTGTGCCCAATACATTTTGTGTAACAGCTTAATAAAAGAACAAATGCATTTCAGTGTGAATATTTCTTGTAGTGAATGTGTGTCAGTACAAATGTAATTTGTGTTTTATTAGAAATAAGTGTTAATGAGAATGCAAATATGTCAAAGTGAATGGGTGTAACTAGAAATACATCATTGTTAGTGCAAATGTGCCCTAGTACTGATTTGTGTATGCAAATGAGTTCCTCATCATAGTAATGACAGACACATCAACGAGCCCCTTTGTGTCACATTCACTGATCATTATCATAACAAACAATAAAGCTATTTATACAAATAAAAGTCTATTTGTCAAACGCTAACATGCTGGGTTATGCACGGCTTAAAGGGACAGTATACACCAATTTACATATAACTGCATGTAATAGACATTACTATAAAGAATAATATGCACAGACACTGATCTAAAAATCCAGTATAAACCTTATAAAAATGTACTTAGAAGCTCCCAGTTTCGTACTTTTGAAAAGGTTATGCTGGGACACCCACTGAAATGGGCTGGAAAGCAAAAAGAGCAGACACCCCCCTCCTCTGCATTTGAAAAGACCCTTTACACAAACAGGAACAAGCTGGAGTAGGTAGACAACAGTCTACTTCTAAAACTTTGGGGCTTGGAAAGGAGTCTTAAAGGGACAGTCTACACAATTTTTTTATTGTTTTAAAAGATAAAAACATGGTTATATTAATACACTTTTTACCTCTGTGATTACCTTGTTTCTAAGCATCTTCTGACTGCCCCCTGATCACATGACTTTCTCTATTGACTTGCATTTAAGCCAATTAGTGCTGTGTTAGAATCCATGGGCATCAGCACAATGTTATCTATATGGCTCACATGAACTAGCTCCCCTGATGTGAACAGCAAATACAAAAGCATGTGCTCATGGAGCTGTCTTTAGGGACTTAGAAACAGACAGAAATTTAGAGGTTTAAATGTTATAAAGTATGTTAACATAAACATGTTTTCTGTGCAAAGCTGGGGAATGGGTAGTAAAGGCATTATCTACCTTTTTAAACAATAACAATTTTTGTGTTGACTGTCCCTACCTTACAAATATATAATATTTAAAGCTGACATCAAGTATTTGTAATACTATGAGTTGTAGGCATCTACTGACTCATTTACTTGTCCTCTGTGAAAGTATTATTCAGTAGTTAAACTGACTATATTTAGATATAATAACACCGGGAAAGGAACAATCATGCTCCCAGTAAAAGGAAGGCAGACCAATTTAGGTATATTTTCCATGGCCTACTATGTGTAGTTTGAGGAAGCAACATGTTTAGGGTTGTTATTAAGTATAATGTTTCTCTAACTAAGACATAGGGCCTGATTGTCTAAAGTACACCTCAAATGGACAAACCACACTCAACTCTGTTTATAGGTCCATAATGTTAATAAAATCAACCTCCATCAACTCTTCAGAAACATCCAAAATCCACAGTCACAAATTCAGCTCTTTTGGCTCTCTTACTGAGGATGAAGTTTCTGTCCTTTTATTATCCTCCCATCTCACTACCTGCCCCCTCAATCCCATCCTCTCACAACTACTAACCTCACTCTCTCTTACTACTATCCTCACATATATCTTCGGTCTCTCCACCAGAACTTGCATTTTTCCCTCATCCCTTAATCTTGTTCTAGTCACACCTATGCTCAAAAAACTTCTCTTAATCCAACTTCCCTCTCCAAGTACTGCTTTATTTCCCTACTCCCCCTTGCCTAAAACTCTTTGAAAGGCTAGTATGTACATGCCTATTACAATTCCTAACAACAAATTTTCCTTTGATCCATTGTAGTCTGGATTTCGCCCCTAACACTCCAAAGACTGCATTCATTAAGGTTACTAATGACCTGCTTACAGCAAAATCTAAAGGCCATTTCTCTCTGTTAATCCTTCTTAATCTGTCTGCAGACTTTGATACTGTTAACCACATTCTCTTGCTCCATATTCTCTAATTCATTCCCATTTGTGACACAGCCCTTTCGTGGTTATCTTCCTACCTGTCTAACTATACCTTTAGTGGATCCTTTTCTGGCACATCCTCTGCCCCTTTACAGCTTTCTGTTGGGGGTACCACAAGGCTCTACTCTGGTCCCCTTCTCTTTTCAATCTATACTTCATTCTTAGGTTCCTTAATAAAGGTCTACAGGTTTCAGTATTATTTGTTTATTGATAACACCCAAATCTACCTCTCAGCACTACACCTATCTCCTTCCTTGCTAACTCATGTCACTAATTATTCCAAAATCCTAACTTTCTATAACTGTCCATAATAGCATCACTATCCTAATACCAAATGCCTGATGCCTTGGGGGTCACACTTAAAATTTGTCACTTCCCTACTGACATTCCCATATACAGGACTTCTATAGAATGACCCCTATCTTTTGGAACTCTCTGCCTCAATCCACAAGACTCTACCCTTATTATTAACACTTCAAGTGTTTCTTGAAAACTCTACTGTTCAGGGATGCATACAATGTGCGCTAAACTTTTCTTACCTCAGTTATTCTCCTTCTTTTGTCATTCCCTTTAAATTCCTTTAGAACATAAGATTACAAGCCCAGCTGTCCTGAAGATAAGGGGTCGCCAACCTTTAGGGCCTCAGGGACCACTAAACTCACAATTTTGAATCCCGTGGACCACTAACATGAATTTTTGTTTAAAAGGTACAAACCTCTATAATGCGTGTGTGTGTGTGTGTGTATGTGCATATATTTATATGAATATATACACTATTTCAAGCCAAGACTATACCAACATTGGTTGTACTACGCAACATGCGTAGGGAGATTGTAATTTAACTCCTCCTCCGTCTGTTTTCACTTATGTTCAGCCAGGCATTGTAGGGAGTTGCAGCGCAATGAGGGTGACACCATCAGAGGAGATTAATTCCTGCTTGATGGTGTCAAGGACCACCAACATCTTCTCGTGGACCACCAGTGGTCCACGGACCACTGGTTCACCTCCATGCAAATTTATAATAGTGGATGATATTTTGGATTTAAATTTATAGTTGATTATAATGATTTTCTATTATATATACCAACTGTATGTTAATATTCCCTATCAGCTGATCTATTCACCCTTTCCGCTGAGATATAACTGCAGTCTGTTAACACAGAAAATTAAATGGAGTGATATTCTAAATGGGACATAAAAAGCAAAAAAAATCTTTCATGATTTAGATAGAGCATGCAATTTTAAACAACTTTCTAATTTACTTTTATTATCAAATATTCTTCATTTTCTTGGTATCTTTTGTTGAAAACAGGGACCTAAACTTAAGAACGTGCACGTGTCTGGAACACTATATGGCAGTAGCTTTACAATAATGGTATCCATTTGCAAGATCACCAGATGGCAGCACTATTTCCTGCAATGTAGTGCTCCAGACACCTAGGGGCTAGATTACATATACGGCGTAGATTTCAGCACAACTGCTAAAACCCATGCCGCCCGTAAGTTCACCTCACACATTAGGTGAATCACATATATGGCGCCGGAAGATCATATACTGCCGAGGTTCAGAAATACACATTTCTGCAGTTGCCAGTGACTTACGGCAGTATATGAACTTAAGTTAAAACGCCCATAAAAGTCTAACCCGCCTCCCAGAAATAGACCCGACACATTAAAACCCCTATATCTGACACCCCCCCACATCACAACTAATAGTAAAATGTATTAACCTCTAAACTGCCATCCCTCCACATCACAACTAATAATAAAATGTATTAACCTCTAAACAGCAATCCCCCTACATTGCAACTAATAATAAAATGTATTAACCTCTAAACCGCCATCCCCCCACATTGCAACTAATAATAAAATGTATTAACCTCTAAACCGCCATTCCCCCACAACACAATCTACCTATTTAAACTATTAACTCCTAATCTGCCAACCCCCCCACAACGCAAAGTACCTATCAATACTATTAACCGCTAAACCGCCATCCCCCCACAACACAAAGTACCTAATTAACATTATTGACCCCAATCCACCAACCCCCCCACAACGCAATCTACCTAATCAATCTATTAACCACTAAAACACCATCCCCCCACAACACAAAGTATTAAACAAATCACTAATCCCCCTAACTTAACACCCCCTAAGTTACTACCCATTCCCCAGCTTTGCACAACAAACATTATATATTAAAATTCTTTATAACCTTTAGACCTCTAAATTTCTGCCTGTTTCTAAGCTCATGCAGGTCATCTTTATCTCAAAGCATTTTATATTTTTTTAGAGCAAAACATTGCTAGTTCATGTGTGCCAGAGATAAAAAATGTGCTCACTACCGTGGCGTTATTCATGAGTCAGCACTGATTGGCTAAAATGCAAGTCAGTAAGGCTTAGATACAAGGTAATCACAGAGGTAAAAAGTATATTAATATGGCGGAGCCTGGCCAAGCAAGATGATGGCTGCTTAATTCCCAGCTCTTAAGACCCACACCCGATGAACATTAAAATAATAGGGTCAAGAATAAGGTATAGTGTTTAAAAAGATGTGGATCATGAACTAGTAACTTAGGCTACAAGAATCCATCGAGTAACTGCAGACTAATAATTTTGCCATTACTAGCAACGCTTGGGGCCTACTCAGAGCTACGCTGCACACCTCCGTAAGAAAGCCGATCGAGCTATAGGACACAACCTCCTGTGTCCGGTAGAGGAGAGGGAACAGTGTTTGTCCGCGATCACCTTGTAATGAACCCTCACTCCGGACACTGGAGAAGATACTTCTGACGGCTGCACCTAAGCCAAATAGCACACATCGCCCTTGGATATAATAACCTGTCAGGAGGGCTGGCACACTCTGGTGATCATCTTGTTAAAGACCTGCGCTCCGATTATTTTAGAAGACATCACGGGTGGCTGCACAGAAGGGATCAGGTGAGCGATAAAAGCAGGCCCCTGAGCAAGCGTTATAAAGTATGTAGACATAGCGACTGTTACAAATTCAGGGAGAGAGCCTCCAGAACATGGATGCGGGACTTACCCTTAATTACACAAAGCAATAGGACCCCATCCAGGACAGTAAAGGCGCAATAGTAGGCCAATCTAATAGGAACTTAATTACAGCAACTATCGGCTGCATTGGGGCTTAATATCTGCCACAGATTGGTGAAGAAATTATATGTGTAATATACTCATCATATAGTAGGAAGCTGTATATAAAAAATAGTTCCTCTGAATACCTGCATGGTAACACAAGTTGGAGTACCATAGATATAGATACTGCAACTACCAGAAGTTATAAAAAGCCTTGTTTCTAGCAAATAAGTTGGCCAACATTGGAGAGACAACAGACAAATAAATAAGGACTGGTTAATCAAAGAAAATAACATTTACCATAGCCTTCTTCACTCTACAACAAGTGAGGAGACATTATATCATTGTGACTTGGTTTAATTTGAGGAGGATATCATACAAGAAAAATGTCCAATAGGAAAAACAATAAAACAGACAAGGGACCAAGAAGTGCAAACCTTACTAACTATCTGAGACCGGCACTGCTACATACAGACTCACCAGGCATAGACCAACCTCCCTCTACCTCAGCTGAGACTGCAGAGGCCTCTGCGCCAAACTTACAGCAGCAAGAATACCTCACTAGGGAGGAACTCAATGTAATATCCTCAAAAGCAGACATTAATACTGTATTAACTGAAATTAGGTCGCTTTTTGGAGATCTTAAGAAAGACCTTACTCAAGTCGCCAAACAAGTTCAGACACTGGAAAATAAACATGAGACCCTTCAGGAACAGGTGAAAACCAATTCTCAACATCTACAAGAGCATGAGGGAAGCATCCAATTCTTGTTGTCCAGGATAGAAGATTTAGACAACAGAGGTAGAAGGAACAATATGCGGGTAAGAGGGGTCCCAGAGACTGTCACCAATACCTCGCTAGAAGGCTACCTGCAGGACCTGTTTCGGACACTGAAGGGAACTCCTAACTCAGTAGATGTCCCAATAGAAAGAGCCCATCATGCATTAAGTCCCATACCTTCTCCCAAAGCCCCCCCCCCCCAAGGGATATAATCATTAAGTTCCTCAATTATAAGGACAAGGATATAATAACCCAAAAAGCAAGAAGTCTGAAAAATATGACACATGCAGCCATACCCCTGCAGATTTTCTCTGATCTCAGTCAAATCACCTTACAAAAAAGAAGAGACCTTAAATTTATCACCATGGAACTACAAGCGCACAAAATCCAATATAAATGGAGTTTTCCTGTGTACATTATAGCCTCCCGCAATGGATCACAGGCGGTGTATAGAGTACCTATGGATTTGCCGGAATTTTGCAAAGTCCTGGAGATCGACATCAAGCCGCCTGATAGGGCGCCAACTCCTCAACAAGTTCAGGACATACAAAACACTACAATGACTGACTGAACTCACAAAAATATATTTTGAATCCAGGGATACGAGATCTCAGAGGAGGAAACGGCTAAGTTTTGCTCATAAAATTGTGTAATATTTTAAATGTTTATTGTTAATGCTTTGTCCTTGAAATGTAAATATGCTCCTGATGATGCTCAAGGCTGAATCCAACTGCCAATTTAATATGCTATTGCTAAACATGGAGCAAAAGCACTCATTATCTGAGGCAAACTAGATATGCATGAGTAAGCTGAGAGCATTATAGTCATTACATATAGGCCTAATATGACTAGTGAGGCAGACCAGGCATTCCACCGTGCATAAATGGAGATATATCTGGGACATATCTATGGTCGACCATAGAACCTA
Organism: Bombina bombina; assembly: GCF_027579735.1. Classification (NCBI taxonomy): domain Eukaryota; kingdom Metazoa; phylum Chordata; class Amphibia; order Anura; family Bombinatoridae; genus Bombina; species Bombina bombina. The sequence continues at coordinate 724,674,127 of NC_069502.1, read as the reverse complement.
GTGATAAAGAAAAAGAAAATATGAGGGGTAGGGGGAGACATGTACGCATGGCGGTGACTCATCCTCTTGCGCTGGCAGTGATATTTAAACAGTCCTTCAGAGTCATTAGATCTTATATATGAAAGGCGCAGCTGCTCCTCAGGCTAAAGGTCATAACCCAGGATACATGCACTAAGATATTATATGCATTTAAGTTGATGTTTGCCCTAGGAAAATGTGATTTATTATCTAAATGTTTTTTTTTTCTTTTTTACTAACATTATGATACAAGGAATTTGTGAAATGCAGTTGTTATTAGCAGATGATGAGCATAGAATAAATCAAAACGTGGTATTGTCTGGGCGCCACGTCATGGGAATGCTGGACACAAACACGCAGCTAGGTAGTCGCTGCCGTGCTTGCTGTAACCCTAACCTGCCCCGCTGGCCTTCCCTAAATGACAGGGACTCTACGACGCAAAGGGCATAGACGATAATGCCCCACCCAGGTGAAGATTTATTTAATGATTTTATAATTTAGCACAGATGGATGAGGGACACATATTTCCTTAAGGGAACTTATACATCGGAGATGCAGTAGGGGGATTAGACAACAAGGGGCCCGTGTGGTGTCCGCATATGTTTTTCTTAAGTCCTTTAGGATTGTGCAGTAGCCTCTATAGATCTGAAGATTAAGACATAAAAATGAGCTCCCATGCAGCAGGTTGCGAAAGTTTGTTCTTAAACAGTTTAGATAGATATGAAGTTCCCTTATAGAGATATCCTGCGGGAGAGGGGTAATACCTGCTCTCTCAGGTTTATGGTTTATGTTTTATGCTTTAAATATTGTTAAGAAATGTTTGTATGTGTTACAGTTTATTGTTGAATGTACCCCATATGATGTAGTTTGTATATCCCCTAAAAAAGAGAATAAACCCACATAGCTCCCTAGTAATACCTGACTGGTTCAGGCCTAACTGACCCAAAAATTTATGACCACAATATTACAATCTAATCGGGTGTGGGGATACGGAACCCACACCTCTCTGTTCTTCTTTCTAACCCTTTTGCTGTTTATAGCTATAGCAGTTTGCTTAGCTATCTGCTTTCACTAAATCTCTTATTAGATACTACTTCTCTCTTACCTCTTACACGCCCAGATTTCGGGGAAGAGTTACAATTGTACTGCCCTACAAAGCTCTTTAAAACCCCCTTGTATTTGGGCCTCTTCACAACAAACTTCACTTTTCTTAAATACCCTCGCTCTTTACTTTTCCTCACCCTTTTCTTTCTCTCCCTTTGCCCCCTCCCTTGACAATTACTCAACTACTAAACAAAATGCCCCAACATAGCGTACACAACCTGTCAGTATTGTCCTTAAACACTAAGGGCCTTAATATTCTGGAGAAAAGGTCACACTTGATAAGAGATGCCATTAGATTGCATTGCGATATATTATTCATTCAGAAAACCCATTTGAAAAAAGGCAGGGAACCTAAATTGAATAATCCTAAATTCCCAGTATCCTTCTTTGTGTCATGCATTGTGAAGAGAAACGGGGTGGGAATACTAATTAAACACTCTTCCCCCTTTTCCTTACTACATATGGAGAAAGACCCTGAAGGAAGGTACTTAATAGTAGTGGGTACCCTACATAACAGAATAGTCACGTTAGTTAACACTTACTTCCCCAACCAACACCAGAACAAATTTATGACCATTGTCACAAATAAAATTTTGGAGCTGAGGAAGGGGGCGCTGATCTTTGGTAGAGATTTTAACCTCCCCCTGGACCCACTGCTGGACACGTCTAGGGCAGGAGCTTCCATCCCCAAAAAAGTGATTATGCAGTGTAACTCCAGATTGGAGGAACTGGCAGTCCATGACACGTGGAGGTTCCTATATCCAATGCGATTTGACTACACATTTTTCTCTCATCCCCATGACCTATATTCCTGAATCGACTACATCTTTACAGATCAATCCACATTAGCATTGGTCACTAACACCCAAATTCTCCCAATGACTTGGTCAGACCATGCCCCGGTAATATGCAAAATGAAATGGCCCACTATACCAGACCATCCCTTTATATGGAGGTTTGACGACTTTATGTTTAACAACCAGGTAATCAGAGCACAAACAGAAAATACGCATTCGGAATATTTCACACTCAATGAGGTGGAGGATACACCAGAGCATGTTATATGGGAGGCCCACAAATGTGCTATGCGAGGTGAACTCATTAAACAAAAAGCCCCCTTGTCCAAACAAACCAGACAAAAATATACATCTCTGCTTTCCAAAATACATGATTTAGAAACTAAACACAAAAAAACACCTACAGATGCTTCGATTAAAATAGAACTCACGCAAACTAGACTGGAATTACAAGACTTACATTCAAAACACCACCAAAAAAACAGCCCTAAAAGCCCAACAGAAATATTATGAATTTGGAGACAAGCCAGGGAGAATTTTGTCGAGAGCCTTAAAGAGGAAACAACTTAAATCTCACATTCACTCAATTTTAAACCAACACAACCATGCTTGTTCTGATAGCCCAGCTATTGCAGAAGTGTTACAAACATATTACCATAACTTATATAATTTGCAAGATTCCAAGGAAGCTGCACCCGGGGGAGACGGGAGTCTGTCCCCCTGAGACATTGAATATTACTTAAATTCTATAACGCTCCCCTCTTTGTCGCAGGAAGAGGTCTCTGAGTTGGAGGCCCCCATTTCGACAGAAGAGGTAGTCCGTACCATTGACGATTTGCCGATGGGAAAAAGCCCAGATCCAGATGGCTTTAGTGCTAAGAATTATAAACTATTCAAAACAATCTTGTCTCCCCGGTTAGCTTCTCTGTTTAATGCCATAGATGAGTCAATAAGTTTCCCATCCTCCATGTTGTTAACCCATATTACTACTATCCCTAAGCCTGGAAAACCAACAAATCGCCTTGAAAACTTTAGACCTATTCACTTCTTCTTTTTTTTTTTTTTTTTTTTTTTTATACTTTATTTATTCAGAATCCACTATTAAATACAATAATCATCAAATCAGAAGGTCAACAGAAAAGAAAACAAAAAGAAAAAAAGACATAGCTTCAATAAATATCTTGTAGAAAATAACAAGGAACATATTATATATATCAAGCTTTGAACAGTTTTATATAATCAGAGATATTACGTGACCTTTGCATATAAATAGTGGAACATTTTCTAATTAATAATATAAACGAAAAAAAGGAAGAATCAGAAAAAGAAACATAAAAAAATATATAAATAAATAAAACAAAACAAGACATAACAAAACAAAAAACAAAACAAAAAAACACCCTACCACACCCCCACACCCCCCTCTTTCCAGCTCACTAGTCCACCTCTCTGAAGTTCGAAACCCACATCGCAGGAAATTTGTTCAATACTACCAAATCAGCAAAACATTTAGAACTAAGGAAGGGGTTAAGAATATTTTTTTGTATAGCAAGCGGATAAGACTTAATTATTGGAAGCCAGCTATATATATAAATTTAGCAATTTTTTTTTCAGCAGCTAAACGTTTATAAAAAGACTCAAATATTATATGCGACTGGATTTCTTTAAGAAATATTACCATAGAGGGAGCTGCGGGAGCCAGCCAATTCCTAATAATAAGAAACCTAGCTGTCAATATAGAAATTTTAAGCACATATTGATAATGCAGGGCCTTGTCATTAGGTATCTTTAAAAATATTATCTGGTCTGGTGAGATTTGAAGCGATTCTTTAAATAGCTGCGTAAACCAATACTGAATTTTCTGCCAGAACTGAAATATTTTAGGACATAACCAAAAGATGTGTAATATATCTGCATTAGGATACCGACAACGATTACAAACAAAGAGCTGGTTAGGAAAAAATTGTGACATCTTGAAAGGTGTCAAATAATAATTATTAATGAGTTTAAAATGTGACTCTTTCCAGGTTATCGGGATAACACATTTATCTAGAAAGACAAAACTTTGCTTTATGGTGTCCGTCTCGATCCCAGGAAATATTTTTGTCCAAATATTACATAGATTATCTAGCACTGGCAAGCTTTGTTTAGCTAGCAGGAGCTCGTATAATAAAGAAATGGAGGTGTTACCATTCCTAAAATTATTAATACAGATATTAATATCTGCCCATTTACAGAGCGACGCTACAGAGGCATTCTGTTTATAATAAAAGTGACGCAGCTGAAGATATGCAAATCCATTATTCCTATCTAGCCCAAATTGATGAAAAAGGGCATCTTGTGGGAGCATTTCCATATTCTCTGACAGAGCTTGAACCACATATATTAGCCCCTTCTCTTCCCAAGATCTAAATATTTTATATAGGATCCCTGGAATAAATTCCGGATTTCCAACTATAGGTAGAAATTTTGAAAAGTATGGTTCAACTTCTACAATATTACAAAACTTTTGCCAAGCTACAATAATATTTTTAATTGTAATCAGTGATTTGACCTTGGACGTAAGTAACTTTACGGTGCTATGTAGAATAGCTTTTAAAGCAAAAGGTTGTATAAGAAAACTTTCTAAATCAATAGTTGCAAAATTATTAGAATCTGTAATCTGTCCCCCTGAGACATTGAATCTTACTTAAATTCTATAACGCTCCCCTCTTTGTCGCAGGAAGAGGTCTCTGAGTTGGAGGCCCCCATTTCGACAGAAGAGGTAGTCCGTACCATTGACGATTTGCCGATGGGAAAAAGCCCAGGCCCAGACGGCTTTAGTGCTAAGTATTATAAACTATTCAAAACAATCCTGTCTCCCCGGTTAGCTTCTCTGTTTAATGCCATAGATGAGTCAATAAGTTTCCCATCCTCCATGTTGTTAAGCCATATTACTACTATCCCTAAGCCTGGAAAACCAACAAATCACCCCGAAAACTTTAGACCTATTTCACTTCTTAATGTGGACATAAAAATCTTAAAATTCTCTAAAATTCTTTCGTCCAGACTAAATAAATTTATGCCAAATCTAATATCTCCTGATCAGGTGGGATTTGTCCCTGGTCGAGAGGCCAGGGACAATACCATAAAGGCGAATCTCCTAGTCAGTTATGCCCATTGTAACAAAGTTCCAACAATATTAGTCTCCACAGATGCAGAGAAGGCCTTTGACAGGGTCGGCTGGACCTTTCTCCGGGCCGTCCTGTCAAAGATGAATTTTGGAAAACACTTTATACATAGGGATTTCTCTCTATATTCTGCACCTTCTGCGCAGGTTAAATTAAACAATAATCTATCAAGCCCTTTCACTATTTACCTTTGTTGTTTGCCCTAACAATAGAGGTGCTGGCACAAAAAATAAGAGAAAATGAAAAAATTAAAGAACTCAAAATAGGCGAATAGGAACACAAGTTATCTTTATATGAGGACGATGTCCTTCTCTCTATAACTGATCCATTAGTTTTCGCTACCAGAAATTTTAAAAGAATTTGCAGAATATGGTATGTTATCTTATTTTCATATGAATCAATCCAAGTCAGAAATTCTGAATATAAATCTTCTCCAGACAGAGTTATGCCAGTTATCAAATATTTGCCAATTACGAATCCAGACTTGCACACTTAAATACTTAGGGATAAACCTTACTCCAAAGGTGGACGGTGTTTTTGAAGCAAATTACACGCATCTATTTACCTCAATAGCAACCGATCTTTCTACATGGAAAAACAAAAGTTTTTCCTGGTTGGGAAGAATTGGTATAATTCGAATGAATATTCTTCCCCGCGTTTTATACTTTTTACAGACCCTACCGATCTTACTTCCAACACAATCGGTGAGATTACGAATTTTGCCTTAGAGGCTATGCGGTGCTAACGAGCAGTTTTCTCTCACCGCTCACCTACATACAGCGCTGGTATTACGAGTTTTCAGAAACCCGTCATTAAAAAGACAAAAAGTGAGTGTTGAGCAAAATTTTGCTCCAAATCTCACTTCAATACCAGCGCTGCTTAAGTCAGCGGTGAGCTAGTGTAAAGTGCTCGTGCACAATTTCCCCATAGGAATCAACAGGGAGAGTCAGCTGAAAAAAAGTCTAACACCTGCAAAAAAGCAGCGTATAACTCACTAACGCAGCCCCATTGATTCCTATGGGAAATAAAATTTATGTTTACACCTAACACCCTAACATGAACCTCAAGTCTAAACACCCCTAATCTTACATTTATTAACCCCTAATCTGCCGCTCCCGACACCTGCATTATATTTATTAACCCCTAATCTGCCGCTCCGGACACAGCCACCACCTACATTATACTTATGAACCCCTAATCTGCTGCCCCCAACATCGCCAACACCTACATTATATTTATTAATAACCCCTAATCTGCCGCCCCCTATGTCGCCACAACCTACCTACATTTATTAACCCCTAATCTGCCATCCCCAACGTCGCCGCCACTATATTAAAGTTATTAACCCCTAAACCTAAGTCTAACCCTAAACCTAACACCCACTAACATAAATATAATTTAAATAAATCTAAATAAAATTACTATCATTAACTACATTATTCCTATTTAAAACTAAATACTTACCTATAAAATAAACCCTAAAATAGCTACAATATAACTAATAGTTACATTGTATCTAGCTTAGGGTTTATTTTTATTTTACAGGCAAGTTTGTATTTATTTTAACTAGGTAGACTAGTTATTAACTATTTAATAACTACCTAGCTAAAATAACTACAAAAGTACCTGTAAAATAAAACCTAACCTAAGTTACACTAACACCTAATACTACAGATTAGGGGTTCATAAATATAATGTAGGTGGCGGCGGTGTCTGGAGCAGCAGATTAGGGGTTAAAAAATGTATTATAGTGTTTGCGATGCTGTAGGGCCTCGGTTTAGGGGTTAATAGGTAGTTTATGTGTGTTAGTGTACTTTTAAGCACTTTAGTTATGAGTTTTAGGCTACGACTTTGTAGTGTAAAACTCATAACTACGGACTTTAAAATGCAGGAGGACTCTTGACAGGAGAGGGTGTACCGCTCACTTTTTGGCCCCCCAGACTCGTAATACCGGCGCTATGGATGTCCCATAGAATAAAGACTTTACGAAGTTTACATAAGTCGTTTTGCGGTAAGGCCAAAAAAGTGTGCGGTGCCCCTAAACCTGCAAGACTCGTAATACCAGTGGTAGGAAAAAAACAGCATTAGGACCTCTTAACGCTGCTTTTTTACCCTAACGCAAAACTTGTAATCTAATCGAATATTTGCAAAAACTGCAGGGTATAATGGAGGAGTTTATTTGGGGAGGGATTAAACCACGAGTGGCAAGACACACAATCTACCTACCTAAGGAAAGGGGCGGATTAAGAATACCAAAACTTATAACATACAAAAAGGCTATAAACCTCCAACACCAAATTGAATGGTGTAATAATCAAAAGGACAAGAATTGGGTCCAGATAGGAAGGTCAATCTTAAAAATACAAAACATTGGCTCCCTGAGCTGGATCTCCACAAAAAACATACCCAAACGTATTAACTGTTACCCATTTATCCAGGAATTCTTATTACAATGGGATAAAACACTAGTCGAATTCCCTCATGTGTCCTCAAACCCATCCCCACTTACTCCCTTTGTATATAATCCTGATATTTCATTTACTAGCACACACCAGCTCACTATAGACAAAGATTACTTGGAGCAAATGGTCTTTCATAGACTGGTTTCTGACAGAAAAATAAAAAAGAGAGAGGATCTCGAACAAGTAGATCTCAGGCTCTCCTGGTATTTTCACATGCAATTACAACACTATTTTACGACTCACAAAAAAATCAGACAACATGACAAGACAAACAACTTTATTAGAAACACTTTGTCTACTACGCCAAATGCCAAAACATCTAATCTCTATAATGTACCGCCTGTTAACTTCGCACCAGGGAACACCACAACCTAGTTACACTAGACAATGGAATTGTGATCTTGAGACACCTCTTACAGATAAAGAATAGCAGAGAATATCCAATAATCACACAAAAGCTTCAGTCTCAGCGAGAACCCTTGAATCTAACTATAAGTATTTGTCTCGGTGGTACCTCACACCAGATAAAATCATTAATATATATATAAGCAGATGGATGGAGGGTGTTGGAGGGGTTGTGGCGAACAGGGAACTCTTCTCCACGTCTGGTGGACTTGCAGATTCATAAAACCTTACTGGCAGGAAGTCTTGGACACCATGGACTCCAAGTTAAAAATCACTCTGGCAAGGTCGTCTGGCCTTCTGCTCTTTCATGGCCTTCCCAAATTAACAAATAAACCTGCAAAACACCTTCTTACTATATTGCTCAACTCATTCCAAAGAAATGGAAATCCATTAGCGTACCAACAGTTGCTGAGTGGGTAGAACAAGTTGACAGATGCCTGCAGCTTGAGAGCTATAGATACATGAGGGAAGATACAATAGAGATTCATGAATACATGCAGGAGATTTGGAAATCACAGAATATGTAGAGCCTTATATACAGGGAGTGCAGAATTATTAGGCAAATGAGTATTTTGACCACATCATCCTCTTTATGCATGTTGTCTTACTCCAAGCTGTATAGGCTCGAAAGCCTACTACCAATTAAGCATATTAGGTGATGTGCATCTCTGTAATGAGAAGGGGTGTGGTCTAATGACATCAACACCCTATATCAGGTGTGCATAATTATTAGGCAACTTCCTTTCCTTTGGCAAAATGGGTCAAAAGAAGGACTTGACAGGCTCAGAAAAGTCAAAAATAGTGAGATATCTTGCAGAGGGATGCAGCACTCTTAAAATTGCAAAGCTTCTGAAGCGTGATCATCGAACAATCAAGCGTTTCATTCAAAATAGTCAACAGGGTCGCAAGAAGCGTGTGGAAAAACCAAGGCGCAAAATAACTGCCCATGAACTGTGAAAAGTAAAGCGTGCAGCTGCCAAGATGCCACTTGCCACCAGTTTGGCCATATTTCAGAGCTGCAACATCACTGGAGTGCCCAAAAGCACAAGGTGTGCAATACTCAGAGACATGGCCAAGGTAAGAAAGGCTGAAAGACGACCACCACTGAACAAGACACACAAGCTGAAACGTCAAGACTGGGCCAAGAAATATCTCAAGACTGATTTTTCTAAGGTTTTATGGACTGATGAAATGAGAGTGAGTCTTGATGGGCCAGATGGATGGGCCCGTGGCTCGATTAGTAAAGGGCAGAGAGCTCCAGTCCGACTCAGACGCCAGCAAGGTGGAGTACTGGTTTGGGCTGGTATCATCAAAGATGAGCTTGTGGGGCCTTTTCGGGTTGAGGATGGAGTCAAGCTCAACTCCCAGTCCTACTGCCAGTTTCTGGAAGACACCTTCTTCAAGCAGTGGTACAGGAAGAAGTCTGCATCCTTCAAGAAAAACATGATTTTCATGCAGGACAATGCTCCATCACACGCGTCCAAGTACTCCACAGCGTGGCTGGCAAGAAAGGGTATAAAAGAAGAAAATCTAATGACATGGCCTCCTTGTTCTCCTGATCTGAACCCCATTGAGAACCTGTGGTCCATCATCAAATGTGAGATTTACAAGGAGGGAAAACAGTACACCTCTCTGAACAGTGTCTGGGAGGCTGTGGTTGCTGCTGCACGCAATGTTGATGGTGAACAGATCAAAACACTGACAGAATCCATGGATGGCAGGCTTTTGAGTGTCCTTGCAAAGAAAGGTGGCTATATTGGTCACTGATTTGTTTTTGTTTTGTTTTTGAATGTCAGAAATGTATATTTGTGAATGTTGAGATGTTATATTGGTTTCACTGGTAAAAATAAATAATTGAAATGGGTATATATTTGTTTTTTGTTAAGTTGCCTAATAATTATGCACAGTAATAGTCACCTGCACACACAGATATCCCCCTAAAATAGCTATAACTAAAAACAAACTAAAAACTACTTCCAAAACTATTCAGCTTTGATATTAATGGGTTTTTTGGGTTCATTGAGAACATGGTTGTTGTTCAATAATAAAATTAATCCTCAAAAATACAACTTGCCTAATAATTCTGCACTCCCTGTATACCAAATCATCAGGGTTAACCGGGGATAACACAAGGTCTGGGTATCCCCCCCCCCCATGTTCCTTTTCCCATTATGATAAGCCAACAGACACAAACTAAATCATATGACACTAATGTAGAATATTATGGCACATGACCTCCTCATTCCTACCTCTCTCCCCCTCCTCACCCCTCCCCCCCTTTTTCTCCCTCTCTCCTGCTAGCTACACTTTCTCACCCCTTTCCTTTCTATCTATCTTTCCTTTTGTTATTGTTACATACTCTTGGAGTGTGTTCAAGGTTTGGGGCACTCCAGGGTATAAGTATACGGTTAGGTGTGTATTATAGCACCTAAATAAAAATAAAAATGAAGACCAATATAGTTTTTATGTTGTTGTATATCAGTTGATGTTTATGGATCTACCCACACATCCACATTGTGGAGAAGGACAATCAAGGTGGAACCTAGAGACTTATATTATCATTTAGTCCCTACTGTGCTGAACAGCTGGGCCTTAAGAACATTTATAGAATGAATCCTCAGGACAGATTGGCGTGAAAAACCTGTTTTGAATTATATTATGATTTCAAAAAGTGTGGGAACTTTAAGATACCTTGTATTGTAGATCCCTTTATCTTTTGATAGTGTATTTTTTTTTTTTATGTACTGTTTTACAACAAACAAATAAAGATTTTGAGGAAAAAAAAGAAAAGAAAAGTATATTAATATAACCGTGTTGATTGTGCAAAACTGGGGAATGGGTAATAAAGGGATTATTGATATTTTTAAACAATAACACTGTTGGAGTAGACTGTCCCTTTAATTAAACCCATATCATTTTTTTAGACAAATAAAACAAAGAATATACCCACATACCATTGTAGAGCCAACTCCTAAATTCAGCACTAATTTTTAAAATAACCAAGGTCAATAAAAATAAAATGCTGCTTGTTGCTTATGGGAGAGAAAGAAGCAATACTGCACTCAAAGAGAAAACGTCATGCTGTCATTGCAAGATCTTGTGCACTTAGTGGCTTTCACTCAGTCTATCTTTTCATGGTAGAAAAGAATTCTGTTATATTCTGAATACCTAGCAAATGCTTAGCACCCATAGCAACTCACAGAGGATCATATTGTCATGTTACACTTTATTCTTTGTGAAATCTGTCAGTCATTGTGCTTTTAAAAATATCAATAAATACAAAAAACTTGGTTGTTTTTTTTTTAACACTGATCCTTTGTCTTGAACCCTGTTTTCACTATGTATGTGCCATTTCCTTTTCATAAAGTAACAAAGAGAAACAGGATTTCAAGGGTGAGCGAAATAAGCCTCTGTGGGTTTTCAAAGAAATCAATAAAAAAAAAAAAGATGAAAAAGAAATGTCAACAATGTTTGAATGTTTAGGGGTTTCAAAAAACAAAGATAACCTTTTTCTTTTACACACACACACACATCATATATAAGTATATATATATATATATATATATATATACACACACACACATACAATATATATATATAAAAACACACATTATATATATATATAAACACACTATATATATATATATATATATATATATATATATATATATATATATGTGTGTGTTTGTTTGTGTGGACTAATGCAGCACTAGGTTGTAATTACAATAAAAAAAATAATTTCTGCTCTAAAGCTGGATATAATTTGGTTTATCTGATATCTGTCATTAATAATATACTAATTACATAAGAACATTTTAATTCCTGCCCTGATTTCTATTCAATATGGCAGTATGCCTAGTCAGGATATTTTGTTTTAAATGACTTGATGGATCTTTTGATTCTTGTCTACCATCAGAATTTATGTTTCAATGCCCTTAAAGTATTAACAATTAGAATGCTATTACACATATTTATCATTTTTACAAGTTAATATTATTTTCCTCACATTTAAGACTGCTATTAGATAATGACTTCTCATTTCTCACATATTTTTTTTCTGAAATAACCTCACTGTTCAATTCATATCATTTTGCCTTTAATTTAATTCACAAGATTATGGTTACCTATGTGAGAGTTAATTATTACAAAACAAGTTAGGGTACTTTTTCTAATAGTCTTAAAAGAGTGTTAAAGGAGTGGTATGTTTTGCGTTTTCGCTATAGTGAAAACTCCACTAGGATTAAAATTGTTTGCTCTAGCCAGGTTGCGCTGGTATTAGAAGTTGAAAGAAAAATATTTTTTCTTCAGCTGTAACCTAAATTGTGCTTTAGGTCGAAATTCAAAAACTGCAATCGCGTTTCGCATTCAACCATAGAAGTCAATGGAGGAAAATAGAAACCACTCACTCTCGTGCAAACACTATAGCATTTGCGCTAACCCAACATGAAAATATGAATATTTCATATTCCAGTGTTTTTAAAAGGGATATTAAAACCATTTTTTTTTCATTTCATGGTTCAGATAGTGCATGCAATTGCAACTTTCTAATTTACTCCTATGATCAATTTTTCTTCGTTCTCCTTGTATCTTTATTTGAAAAGCAGGAAAATAAGCTTAGGAGCTGTCCCATTTTTGGTTCAGCACCAGGGTAGCACTTTCTGATTGGCATATGTTATTGTGGCATATGTTATTAACTGTAGAAACATTTGATGTCTTTCAGAAAAAGGGATATTTTTTCATTAAATGCTGTGGGATGATTTAATACCTTCCCAGGGATACAATTAGTCTCCCCTTTTCATAATTCCAAATATGTACAAACTGCAATATTAAAGGGACATAATACTCATATTCTAAATCACTTGAAACTGATGCAGCATAACTGTAAAAAGCTGACAGGAAAATATCACCTGAGCATCTCTATGTAAAAAAGGAATATATTTTATCTCACAATTTCCTCAGCTCAGCAGAGTAAGTTTTGTGTAAAAATTTATACTCAGCTGCTCCCAGCTGCAGGTTAAAAAAAAATAAAAAATGACGAAATGAACAGCAGTCAATCAGCATCAACAGTGCTGAGGTCATGAACTCTTTTACTGTGATCTCATGAGATTTCACTTATCTCTCATGAGATTTAATTGTAAACTTCCTTACACTGAATATGGAAATAAGATGAGTGTGCACGAAAGCTCGCTCCTTCCGCTGTCCCGGGACAGACATACTGATTTGTTTGCTTAGAAGTCCTTTACAATAGGATGTGGCTACTGAGAAACTTTTGAGGTAAAATATCTTTCTTTTTTACATAGAGATGGTCAGGGGATATTTCCTAGTCAGCTTTTTACAGCTATACTGCATCACATTCAAGTTTTCAAACATTTGGATATTATGGCCCTTTAAGAGGAGAATTCCCAATCTAATTAATTATTTAGATAAGATATGTACATAGAATAGTACAGCAGTACACAGGAAAAAAGGCAGTTATTCCTTGTTTTTCTCTCTCTTCAATTGGGTATTGATTATAACCCAATGTTATTGTTGTTTTATGGTTTATGTTGTTACAAATTGAAATATCATTAGGATTTGAACATGATATATTTGTTTTTATATGAAAATCCAATAAAAAGTGTATATTAAAAAAAAACAAAAAAAAAACCTCACGATTCAGATAGAACATGTAATTTTAAACAACATTCCAATTAACTTCTGTTGCCTAATTTGCTTCCTTCTCTGGCTATACTTTATTGAAAAGCATGCCTAGGTTCTGGTGCAGCAATACACTACTGGAAGTTATTAAATGATTGATGGATGCCCATATACGAGTCTTATCATTAGTTCACCTGATGTGTTCAGCTAGCTCCCAGTAGTGAATTGCTACTCCTTTAACAATGGATACCAAGAGAACAAAGAAAATGTGATAATATAAGTAAGTTGGAAAGTTGTTTAAAATTGTATGCTCTATCTGAATCATGAAAGAAAAAATAATTGGTTTAAAGTCCTTTACACTTATGGTTGTACTACTGTAGCACAGAATCTAAATGTGTGTTGTTAAGTAATTTCAATGGTTATGAAAACAGTAAATAAATGCTAGATATAATAGCATGACAATAATATGTAGGTATATTTCTAAAAAACTGTATTAGCATTTAAAATATTGAAGATATAAGAGTAAAGGTTTAGTTTTTATAAAGTGCTTAAAGGACCTAAATACAGTAGAATTGCATAATCCACAAAATGCAAAATAAAAGAGACATTGCAATAGCAATTTTCTGAGGAATTTCAAAGATTGCTTTCATAACCCATAAGCCAATTACTGTGAACCAGTGGAGGCACCTCCATATAAGCACAGCCGCACGTGAACCCTCTGAGAAAAAAGGAAAGAAAATTCATTTTTTTGGGTGAATAAATATAATTTCTCCAATAGCCCCCTATTGGAAAAGTATATTTATTCAGCCAAAAAAATGTTCCAATCTAGACTGTCCAGTTTGATAGAAAAAAAAATCCCTTTTTTTTACTGCACGTGCGATAGAGAGGTATAGCCTGCAATAGCCCTTTGCACTGCTAATAACAGAGCCTATACCTTTGCTAATTGCACAATTTTCAGTGTGTGAGTTGGGCCATTTCTATGGGCGGGCAGCAGGGGGAGCACTTTTTTAAAGTTTTTTTTTTTTTTTTTGCTGGGTTAGTGACGCTCAGATTTACCGGTAACCTCTTTAGAACAATATAAGGTTGTAGCGTTAACTTTTTACTAGCCTCAATATGCAACTCTTAAACCGAATACAACTGCCAACTGTGTAAAATTGCCCACCTAGTACAAACCGGTATCCGTTCTGAAATATCCTGGGACTCATATGGTAAAAACCGGAAAACTACTTTTGAACTAAACGTATTGGTAGCGGTGACACTTCACTGATATCAATAGGTAACTCCCCACGTCAGTACAATTGCTAACTTTCTTTAAACATAATTCAATTGATATAGATCAGTAACTACTTCAACATAATTTGTGGTCCGTAGCAGTAACCTCTCTCCAGGTATTTAGAGATAATTTATATTAAAATTATTTCCTTCTTAAAAACTGCCTATAAAGCACTAACAGCAATCTATCGCCGAAATAAAGTTGCGGTTATACAGTGGCGTCACTAGGGGGGGGGCAGGCCGCACCCGGGTGACACCAAAAAAAAATTTTTTTTTTTTTTTCCATTTTATTGAAATTCAAAGAAATACAATGTTGAGATGCATAGATTTTGTTTTATTAGAGGGGCTGGCATTTGTGAACATTGGTGGGACTGGGGAAGTTGTAGACACACAATTTTTTTGCAATTTCAACAAATAGTTTTCCCGGCTGCTTTTGCTTGTTTGTACTTTGCTTCTCCCCTGCCCAATTTCGCTATGAATGTTGTGGGCATGCCGTGGGGCTTGCAAAGTTGCGCTGCTAGCCTAAACCTGCCTGCCTATCTGTGCTCACTGCTCAGTGACATGTGGAGCAGTGGAGTCACTCACTGCTGTGCTGTCTCTTTAAACGGGAACTGGCAAATCATGAGGGGATGCCTGCCACCTGACCGCATGACTGTTTGACACTGTCTTTAAAGTGAAGGAGCCACGTATGATGCCCACCAGACCATTACGGTTACGGTACACTAAGTGCACACTGAACAGGTAGGAGGGCGGGCGGGGGTCTGGGGGTGGGCAGAGTGCAGAGGTGATTGGCCATAAGAAGCGGGAGGCACGCGGCCCAGGGCTGTGCACTGACAGGCTTGGAACAGAGTCAGAGAGCAGAATTTTCATAGTTTGCGCCTAAACCTTTTCTTTAGTGATTTATTTTTAGAGTCCTCTGTTTATATTTCATTTGATGCTCTGCTGAGCCAGGGAGCAGCTCTAGGCATGCACTTTATAATTAATGCAGTGCAGTTTACATATTTTGTATGTGTGTGTCTGAGTTTTTGTGTGTGTGTGTGTCTCAGTGTTTTTGTGTGTGTGTTTTTGTGTGTGTGTCTGAGTGTGTTTCCGAGTGTTTGTGTGTACATCTGAGTATGTTTTTAAGTGTGTCTGAGTGTTTGTATGTGTGTTTGCCGGTGTTTTTGTGTGTGTCTGCTTTCTGGGGGGGGGGGGGTGACACCATAACTTACCGCACCGGGTGACACCAACCCTAGTGACGCCACTGCGGTTATATATCAGCATTAAGATTAAAATTAGATTCTCAATTGAAGCAGATATTAAACTGCAAAGAAATATTAGCAAATCCTTAAAGCTACAGGCCAAGGCAGTATTATCAAGAACAATCAATGATTTGCTAGAGAACTTAGGTAAAGATTGGTAAATCACCACTGAACATAAATGGAAAACTAAAAGCGATAAATAAAGTATTTTACCTATAACCCTTATAAAAATAAATGAAAATTTATAGCCAAAGTGGTAATACATAAAAAGTTAAAAACATAAGTAAAGTCACTCACACGGACAATATTGCAATAATAAAAAAGGTATTACTTATTGAAAAACTGTTGAGTAAATTACTTTGAACAAATTACTTAGGTATGTTTAACACAAAATTACCAACTGCAGATACCACTTAAACTCATTTATTGCAACAACTCTAATTCAGTGTTATAACTGGATACTTTATATCGTGAATCCAGAAATATTTGAACATACACAGTGATACTTCATAACATATGTTGGGACTTTTCCAAGCAGAACAATATTGAGAATTACTCTCTAAACGTTAGGTCCCATTTAATACATAAAAGGACCAAATAGAAGTATACTTGGAAGGCAATCTAAAAAATCATAAGACCCTGTAGAGGAAATAAGTGGCTAATATTAGTCACCAAGATATATGGAATAGTATCTGGAGTGAAATACCCACACGGTCTATACCTTGGAATTCTTGATTAAGAATAATACATAGTAAACCTTATACCCAATCGGATGTAAGGGAGATAGTAAATCAATACACTGATACCTAGTGTATAATTAAAATCTAAATAATATGTATATACACTTAAGAAAGTAAGCAAGAAGGTGGAATATATCCATTATACCTAACCAGGTCATTTAATTCTTTAATCCAAAAAGTAGCATTTGTTTTGCTATCCTTATGGAATTTTCCATCACATTAGCTAGTATCATTAGATAGACTGCAGTTATATAATTATTATTTCAACTCCAGCAATACCATAAATAATTGCCATCATAGTAACTGCATAGGTTGACACTAGCATAATAATTAGATTACTTGTGAGTTGAGTGACCTATTGTTCTATTTTAAACTATTAAGCTACAAGCTAAGTAACCACAGCAGCTTATGAACCACTTGACACTGATTCATAATTGAGTGCTAACAAACATATAAATTGTTCTCAACAGCAGACATTAATTTTAAAAGTTTTGTCTTTGTATATATGTAATGGTTTTAAATAATTCCTAATAAAGGTTAAATTTTAAATTCTAGCTTTGAACTCCGCCGAGGAGTCTCATACATGTCATTATCCACTTAATAATGTTGCAGGAAAATGAGTGCTAAATAGATGTACATTTCTGTCAGTTTAATACTGATTCGTTTTACCTGTGTCACAATGCTTGTGACGTGTGTTATCCCTGCTTTAACTTTTATCCCTGCTTTTTAACTTTTATAGGCTCTAACTCCACCATTCATGATGATCATGGATGGTGGAGATAGAGCCTAAAAAGGAAAAAGCTAATTGACAGCAATGGGACTCCTCTTTCTTTCTGCAGTCATCTTAAAGCCCCTGTGTAGTGATAGAGCAGAGGGTGGCTACCCTGTGTCCTGCGATGACGGGAGATGTGACCCTGGGTACAGGAGGAAAGTGCTAGGTAAGTGAGGCGACTATACTCGGCCACTGTGAGAAAGGGAATCCTGCGGTACAGTGATGAGGGTGGGTAATACTGGGCTAAGTGGAGGGGGGAATCCTAGGATAGAGTGATGAGTTGGCTCTAACTGAGGCACAGTGAGGTGGGGATTCCTGGGGTATGAGAAGAGGGGAAATCTGGGGTATGAGAAGAGGGGGAATTCTGGCTGAGGGTCTCAAGGGTGGGCTCTGGCTGAAGTACTGTGAGGTGGAGAATACCGGGGTTAGGTATGAGAAGAGGGGAACCTATGATACAGTCACAAGTGTAGACTCTGGCTGAGGTACAGTGAGGTGGGGAATACTAGAGGTATGAGAAGGGGGAGACTATTATAATGAGAAATAGATGTTGGGCCACTATATGGAGATGGTACTTGGGCTACATTGAGGAGAGGGTATGTGGAGGAGGGGAATGCTGGGAGGAAGCGGTGTTGGCACAGTGAGAGAAGGTATCATGAAGCATAGTGAGAAGATTGTATTGAGAGTACAGTGAAAAGGCAAATCCTGGAGTGCAATAAAATAATGTGTAGAAGCACAATGAGCAGAGGTTACACTGAGGCAGTTGCAACTCATGGGCTCCATAAAGAGGTATTTTTTCTAAAGCAGACTGGCAAATCAGGCTTTATTATCTCAATAGTTCAATCAATTATTTATTTTCTGAGTGAACTATTGAGCTACTAAAGTCTGATTTGCCTGTCTGTCTGCTTTAGACAAACTACCTCTTTATGGAGCCCATGAGTCGCAACTGCTGTGAGCTACTAGTCTAAAAGTCTTCACCCTTATGCCTGTGAGCTACTAGCCTGACTCCAGAGCTCTTCTCCCTTACTCACTCTTGCAAGCTACTAGTCTGACTCCAAAGCCATTCTCACTTAATCCTGTGAGCTGCTAGCCTGAATCCAAAGCCCTTCTCCCTTACTCCTTTGCACTGCTAGTCTGATTCCAAAGCCCTTCTCCCTTACTCCTGAGAGCTACTAGCCTGAATCCAAAGCCCTTCTCCCTTATTCCTGTGAGCTACTAGCTTGAATCCAGATCCCTTCTCCCTTACTCATGTGAGCTACTAGCCTGAATCCAGATCCCTTCTGCCTTATTTCTGTGAGCTACTAGCCTGAACCAGATCCCTTCTCCCTTATGTCTGTGAGCGACTAGCCTGACTCCAGAGCTCTTCTCCCTTACTCTTGCTTACTAAGCAGGAAAGGTAGATGCTACTTTTTTCACATTATTCCCAGCTTCTTGAGCAGCACCTAGAGAAAGCAAAAATGCCCTTCTCACCAGGCAACTGTACATTATTGGCAGGGATGGGCTCTCCTTTTATTTCCCTGCTTAACTTCTCTCCTTCTCCTTCATTGGCTGCATAGTCTGGACTGTCACACACTAATTCAGTTACTATTAAGCGGTAGCAATCCTACACGCTATACTGCCAAAGAATTAAGACTTTTAGGTTAGAGAGAGCAAGTCCCATATATATTTATATATCAGTGACATGCGGTGAGGTCAGAGGCTGGTGAGGCACTGGTATATGCCAGAGAAATAAATATATATATATATATATATATATATACATATGGGTTAAACACATAGTAGAAGTACTACACTGCTGGTCCTGAATTGAAACTGCTGCTAATACAATCAACAGCGCTAGTTACACAGCTGAATCATGCTACTAGTGCTGATCATTGTATCAGTGTCAGTTTCTTATAACCAGTGGTGCTGTGTGAGGCCTAATTGGTGCTTCTACAATGGGTATAACACATTTGCACCAGGTTAAAAACATTGTGGTTTAGGGTCTTATAATGACATGCTTTAATGAATTAGAGTATGTATTTTTTTCACTATTGTGGACATTTAATTTTACTATTCATTTTCTGCTGTGTATCTAGGGGGATGCAGCCAATATATATATATATATATATATATATATATATATATATATATATATATATATATATGTGTGTGTGTGTGTGTGTGTGTGTGTGTCAGCTGGTGAATATTTTGCACCTCTCCCATACACTGAGCACTGGTCTGAAAATGTGGTCTATTCTGGGAGCCCCCATTTAAAAGCTATTTTAACACAACAGTACTCAAAAAACTGAACCCTGATACCTACTACTATGCCCTGGCCACAGATCTTGAAATGGGAGAGGTGCAGGACTTAAAGCAACACAGACCAATATCTATCCATACACACAGTAAACCTATATATTTGGTGGAAGAATATTACTATGGTGGACCAGTCATTAAAAAACAATTACTAGACAGAAAGCTCCATATATACACTCAAAAACTCACACACTCTCACTAGTGTAATTATGTCACTCTCCAAATATAAAATCAACTATTGCTATTTGTTTAAAAACAATTAGATGCACAAGTAAGGTCCACTAATTATATTCCTACTCTAAGTAGAGGTAACACACATCTGCATAAAATGAAAATACAAAAATAAGGAAATCAGAAAAATTTAAATTAGTTTATTAATTCTAAATAAAAAAAATAAAAAATAAAACCAGGCTCAGGCAGGCAGGGGAAAAAATAATAAAATTGTGCTAAAACCTAAAAAAAACCCTCTGCGGTAGTTCCACCCTTGCCTAAGGTTATGCTAAAGTTTTCCAGAATTCCTCTGCCAGACCATTGTTCCCACTGCCCCCGTTCACTGCATCTCCCTGGACATCAGATGCTCTGCAGTGTTCTAGTAATGCCACATAAAAAAGTACTCCCTGTCCCACCAGCTATCTAGCACCTGAGTCTCTGTTGTAGTACTGTACTACTATAGCAATGACCCAGAAGCACAGCAGCACTGATCATTACCATAGTCCATAACATAATAGTATATAGTAATGATAATAACCAGAGTATCCTGGCTGGCTCCTTACCTTTCCTGCTGTCCAGACTCAGGAGCAGTTTGATATAGGTTGCAGCAGCTGCCCCAGACTGTGGCGGGAGGGAAGACCAGAGTACACAGGGACTGGCTAGTAGTGGCACTGGCTAGTGTTACAAAATGGAAGGTGTTGCCTTACAATCTTCTGCCCCTGGCTCCACCTGACCAGAATCACCACCAGATTGCCTCTGGTCAGAAAGGCTCTGCACTATTGATTTTTTATAATTTTTATTGTGGTTGTGAGAATAATACAACATGAATGAAATACCATGAAACAAGAATGGTAAAATGAACAACTTACAAATAATTTTTGAGTAAAGCAAAAGTATCACAATGGTTTACCTTAGGTAGATGTTATGAACCTCTATTTCAAATTATTTTTCTTTAATGGGTTCCTCAAATGACAAAGAGGGTTACTCTTGAACCCAACCAAGCTTATATATGCTGCGAGAGGAAATTGGCATCGAAAATGGTCACTTTTGGACCTAGCAAAGCAATAGGAAGCTAGCAATTAAAACAAAATAACTCTAATAGTAATATAGATCTTAGTGTAAAGGATAGAGAGACAGGGAAAGACAGCAGGCAAGAGCTGCTTTATGTGAAGAAAAAGAGGGGGGGGGGTTGGGCCCTTATTAAAATTATTTGTTGTTTTGGATTAGAGGAAATGAAAAATGTAGTAAGTCAATAAGACATATTTAACTAGGAAAGTTGGGATGGAGTATGTTCCATTAGGAGTGAGGGTCTAAGAGTGGCTGTATAACCTCTCTGCACTATTTTGACACCACATCACAACGGAGCTCCTGACTGCACAGACAGGCTCTGCCTCTCTGTTGTCTGTTCAGCCTGGCTTGATGTATTTCCTCATTTAGTACATGGCAGAGCAGAGTCAGTCTCACCATCACAACTGAGCACCTGACCGCCGCAGACATGCTGACGCTGATTCTGTTCATCCACAGTACACGGCATGCTCAGCCTCTTGATGTATTTCCTCATTTCTGACATCCATGTCCGAAATGAGGAAATTTATCATGAGGCTGAGAAAGCCGGGTACTGTGGATGAACAGAAGCAGAGCGTGTCTGCGACAGTCAGTTCAGTTGTGATGGTGAGTCTGACTCTGCTCTGTCTGGGAGCCATGTGCTAAATGAGGAAATACATCAAGAAGCTGAGCAAGCCGGGCATGATGGCTGAACAGAGGCAGAGCGTGTTTACGGCAGTTAGGAGCTCTGTTGTGATTTTGTGTCAAAATAGTGCACATTCACAATTGTGGTTCAGCTTATTCCGGCACCTTCTATTGGACTCAGGAGTAGTGACTGACACATGCTGCAGGAGACACAGAGAACTTAGTTTTCAACCCTCCTCACAGCAGTACACTGAGTGTCTGACTCCTCCACACAGGCTCACCCTCTGCCGGCTCTTTCCCGCCCGGCGTCCAGCCCAGATTGGCTGTGCTCTTGCAGAGGCTGCTTATTGACATAGCCTCTATTGAGCAGTATGGGCCGCGCAAACTTAGATACTTAATTGAAAACAAAAAGATGCAACAGCACTACACGTGGTATGGGGGAGATGCTTTTTTCAAATTGGATTAATTTCCTAGGCTTGAGTGCTTATGCATGAATTAACTAGAAGAGCTGGATCAACATAGGAGTTGAAAAAGTATGCATACTTTTTCAACTCCTATGTTGATCCAGCTCTTTTAGATTCTTAATTGTTAAGCGCCACTGGGTGGATGTTTCTAGCGGCTCATTTGCTCAATGCTCTCTATTGTGCAAAGGAGGGGGAGCTGAACGGCTCACAGCCTCTCCTTTTTTGCGCAATATGCAGTATGGAATCTTGTCGTGCTTTGAATTTAGTTTTTTGCATGGTGGCGATGGCGGCGGGGGGTGGGGATGCTACCTTGGGATACCCAAAAAAAATTATATATAAAAACATTTTTTTCTCTTTTTAAACATTATTAAGATTATATATATATATATATATATATATATATATATATATATATATATATATATATGTATATATATATATATATATATACTGTGAACTCTTGCACATGCTCAATAATAGCTGATGCCTCAGAAAGTGTGCATATAAAAACTGGAAAGTTGTTCAAAATGGTATGTTTTATTTGAACCAGTTACGTTTACTTCATTGTGGTTTCTATAATGTGACATTATTTTAGAATTTAGATTTTCCCCTTATCTATATCTTCTGCTGATGACAATTAAAGACAGATATAAAAGAGGCAAATAAAGTGTGCAAACAAGGCTGTGTGGAATATAGGTTTGTTAGAGTAACTATTGGACAGGGTTTCCACAAATCCTTCTTTGCACACTTGTATTGTCTGGTTCCAACACATTGGTGTATATTAGAGAAACTATGTGGAATTAAGAAAAATAACAACTTTAAATTAGTTAAAGGGATACTTAACCCAAAATTTTTCTTTCATGATTCAGATAGAGCACGCAATTTTAAGCAACTTTCTAATTTACTCCTATTATAACTTTTTCTTTGTGCTCTTGCTATCTTTTTTTGAAATACAGGAATCTAAGCTTAGGAGCCGGCCCATTTTTGGTTTAGCACCTGGGAAGCGCTTGCTGATTGATGGCTAAAGTCAAATTACAGGAAAAGGGAATAGAATAAACAATGAAAGTATATTGCAATTCTTTTTACTACACATTATAGTACAATCCCAAACGGTTTAATGTCCCTTTAGGGAGAAAAATACTGCCTAAAATGATTTGGCTCCAGTCTACAGATTCGTAGTTATACTTTTAATCACAATATGTAATTCATAGCAATATTAAGCCATATTTTACAATGTGTATGATATAATTAAAAGGAAATTTATTTTTGTAATCTTTGAGGTTGTTTTAATATGTAGCAGTTTTGTTGTTGTTGTTTTTTTATTCATCATGGGCTGAAAAGTTAAACATAATTTTTCTTGGCCTTCTGGGATGCATCACTGTAACTGATTTGAAGGAAAAGTATGTTTTTAAAATACATTGAGTATAATTTCCCTTTAAATACCTATGTAATATATTTTTAAAAAGTTACATAATGGGCATCTTTTGCTTACCTACTACTTTTCTCTCTGGATTAGATGTTGTAACAATATATAAATATTTGTAATATTATTGAGAGGAAAGAGACTCAAGTAGACACACAAACTCACACTTTTCTAGTTCCATGATGGTACCTAAGGACTATTAGCGCCCTCTACTTCCACAATGGCCTCCAGAGTATATGAATTATGTGCAAACCCTGTTATTTTTTTTTATGTAATTGGACAAAATAAACCATTACTCATCTACAATATAAGGGGAACATCCTCCTGAATGTATAAATATAAAGTTATACTGGAACATAAACTAAAACCCAACATTTGGGATTGTAAAAGGTAACTGCAAAAACAGCAAATTAAATTTCCATTTTCAAATTTATTTTGATCTCACTTATCTGTAGGCAGAAGTTACACTTTGAGAATGGCTCATTTTGCAAGAAACTGTAATTTTTGAAATGCCAACTGTAGGAGAACTCAATATGTTTGGGTTTAGGACCGTGAGGTGAAACAAAGAGCTGGCCGGCTCGAATACTGATTGTTCAGTCGGCTCAATTACAACATGGACCCCACCTTATTAGTCTACACGCATAAGTCCTGGTAAATGTGACTGAATACTTCTTCACAGTACATTTGTATAACGCTTGAGAACTTGAGGATTTCTGTAGATACAAATTATATCAACACTGGATTTCCCCCCACACACATTAATGCACAAAAGGGAAATTCTAAAATTGATTTGAAAGGGCATATACATTTTGACTATACGTTTTGTTTTATCCTTGTATACCATCTGGGACAACTTTCCTAATAACGAAGTATATATTTTAGACTGGGAAGTCTTTGTCTAACACTGCACCTTACTGGCTTCTATGCCGTTGGTTTTAAAGTTTCCTGAATAAACTCACAGTTTTTTATGCTGGAGCCTCATTTGGATGTTTTCTTCATTTATATTTTATGAGAGACATATGCTTAAATTTGATAGATATACGCTTTTATGAAGGATACACTTTTTTATGATTTATGATTTTGTAACCGTATAAAAGATCCTTATATTCTTTTTTACTGTGTTGTTTTACTGTGTTTTTCACTGGGTGTTTCTAATTAAATAATGAGATTTTGATTTAAATAATTTCTATATCCTGAAATAAAAGCTTAACACCTGAAAGTTTTCTTTTAGGTGTCCCACACCCTTTTATTGTAATTTTAAATGTGATTATCAGTAGCTACACACATTTGACTCTTGTCGTTGGCTCACCAGCAGTGCATTTGCTAATTGCTCAACTTAAAGGGACATGAAACAAGTTGGGATAGAGACAAAGTCGAGTATGTACTTTAATTACTTTACCTGCAAATTTATACTGCAGTGCTTCGCCATTTATCTTATCTTTTAATTTTCCGAATTGTGCAGCTCTAACTCACCCCCACACAATTCATTTTATGGCTGTATCTATATCCCCCTTTGTTTTGGTAGGATGCAGACTTTAACACTCATTATTTGCTGGAGTATGCCTAGAAGCAAATAAGCTGTTGTGAACTCAGTTGAAATACAATGCCTGTGTTTCTGATGCCAAACACTGATAAGGAGGGTTGGATCAGACTTCTCCAGACATCATGGCTTTGTAACTAATTTTGCATATTTTTGAAAAATATTTTAAAATACTTGCTAGCAATTTTTATGCAAATTATTTTTTACTTAATTAGCCCTTTTAGGATATGCACAGATCTCAACATGTTTTATGGCACTTTAAATTTTCACTGCTGAGGTGCTCACAAAACTGGCCTCTATATTTGCTAGATATATTATTGGCTGCTTTTATTAATAAAATATTTAAAGGAGAGATTTCTTTCAGAGATTAATACATTTAATAAAACAAATTTTAAAAATCCATTTCACACCACTTTGTGACCGACTTCCATTATATAAAAGCATACCCTCAGCATTAAAAGGAATTTCGGACATAAAACATAGGTTCAGGATTCCACTCAGATTTCAGAGAACACATTAGGGGCAAATTGCTCCAAATTCCTAACATACAGGAGAAACTCGAAAATTTTGAATATAGTGCAAAAGTTAATTTATTTCACTAATGCAACTTGAATAGTGAAACTAATATATGAGATAGACTCATTGCATGCAAAGCAAGATAAATCACAGTTTGAGCTATCATAATTGTGATGATTATGGCTTACAGCTCATGAAAACCCCAAATCCACAATTTCAGAAAATTAGAATATTGTGAAAAAGGGCAATATTCTAGGCTCAAAGTGTCCCACTCTAATCAGCTAATTAAGCCATAACACCTGCAAAGGGTTCCTGAGCCTTTAAATGGTCTCTCAGTCTGGTTCAGTAAGAATCACAATCATGGGAAAGACTGCTGACCTGACAGTTGTGCAGAAAACCATCATTGACACCCTCCATAAGGAGGGAAAGCCTCAAAAGGTAATTGCAAAAGAAGTTGGATGTTCCCAAAGTGCTGTATCAAAGCACATTAATAGAAAGTTATGTGGAAGGGAAAAGTGTGGAAGAAAAAATGTGCACATACAGCAGGGATGACCGCAGCCTGGAGAGGATTGTCAGGAAAAGGCCATTCAAAAGTGTTGGGGACTTTCAAAAGGAGTGGACTGAGGCTGGAGTCAGTGCATCAAGATCCACCACACACAGACGGATCCTGGACATGGGCTTCAAATGTCTTATTCCTCTTGTCAAGCCACTCCTGAACAACAAACAACGTCAGAAGCGTCTTACCTGGGCTAAAGAAAAACAGACCTGGTCTGTTGCTCAGTGGTCCAAAGTCCTCTTTTCTGATGAGAGCAAATTTTGCATCCCATTTGGAAACCAAGGACCCAGAGTATGGAGGAAGAATGGAGAGGCATGCACTGCAAGATGCTTGAAGTCCAGTGTGAAGTTTCCACAGTCTGTGTTGATTTGGGGAGCCATGTCTTCTGCTGGTGTTGGTCCACTGTGCTTCATTAAGTTCAGGGTCAACGCAGCTGTTTACCAGGAGATTTTGGAGCACTTCATGCTTCCTACCGCAGACAAGCTCTATGGGGATGCTGACTTCACTTACCAGCAGGACTTGGCACCTGCCCACACTGCCGAAAGCACCAAAACCTGGTTCAATGACAGTGGGATTACTGTGCTTGATTGGCCAGCAAACTTGCCTGACCTGAACCCCATAGAGAATCTATGGGGCATTACCAAGAGAAAGATCCGACATGAGACCAAACAATGCAGAAGAGCTGAAGGCCGCCATTGAAGCATCCTGGTCTCCAATAACACCTCAGCAGTGCCACAGGCTGATAGCTTCCATGCCACGCCGCATTGAGGCAGTAATTGCTGCAAAAAAGGGGCCCAAACCAAGTACTGAGTACATACAGTATGCATGCTTATACTTTTCAGATGTCCGATATTGTTCTATGTACAATCCTTGTTTTATTGATTGCTTGTAATATTCTAATTTTCTGAGATTGTGGATTTGGGGTTTTCATGAGCTGTAAGCCATAATCATCACAATTATGACAAATCACAGCTTGAACTATCTTGCTTTGCATGTAATGAGTCTATCTCATATATTAGTTTCTCCTTTTAAGTTGCATTAGTGAATTAAATTAACTTTTGCACGATATTCTAATTTTTCGAGTTTCACCTGTATACTACTGGTTTACTTATATGTGGAACGTGTGCTTTGGGGAATTTGTGCGGGCCTGGTCAGTTTCTTTATAAACTGAAAAATCAACTGGACTTGATGTGCGTTGCCTATAGAATTTAGACACCAATTAATGTTAAAAGGGACATGAAACCCAAATTAGTTTATTTCATGATTCAGATAGCACATACGATTTTAAACAACTTTCCAATTTACTTCTATTATCTAATTTGCTTAATTATCTTGGCATCCTCTGTTGAAGGATCAACAGTGCATTAATGGGAGGTAGCTGAGGACACATCGGGTGAGCCAATATCCAAATGGCATATATGCGCAGCCACCACTCTATATCCATTCATAGCGAATGTAAGCATACATTTCTGTCTTAAAGGGAGATGAAACCCAAAAAAAATATGTCATGATTCAGATAGAGAATACAATTTTAAACAACTTTCTAATTTACTTCTATTATCCAATCTGTTTTATTCTCTTGGTATTATTTGTTGAAGGAGCAGCAATGCACCAATGGTTTCTAACTGAACACATGGGTGAGCCAATCACAATCAATATATATGCAGCCACCAATCAACAGCTAGAACCTAGGTTCTCTGATGCCCCTGAACTTTCCTAGATAAACCTTTCAGCAAAGGATAACAAGAGAAGGAAGCAAATTCAACAACAGAAGTAAATTGGAAAGTTCTTTAAAATTGTATTCTCTATCTGAATCATGGAAGAAAAATTTTGGGTTTCATGTCCCTTTAAGTTATGAGTTAAAAAAAAAAAAAAATTCTCTCCCCTCCAGTGTTGAAGTTAGGTCTGGTTAGTTTCAACAAATGTCTAAGAAGATTTGAATGAACATTTTTATTACTATGTTACATATACAACATATTATCAACCATACTGGAATGGCTGAACGTCATACATTTGAGTGTTGCCAGTTTAATGCACATTTACTCACTCTAAATGTCAATTTTGTCAATAATCTAAAATGTGATAGCATAGGACACAGATTCTGTAGCACATGGATTTAGGGTTAGCAGTGAAGGATTCCTTTTTGCTTGAGGTATCTTTCTTTTAAGGAAAAAAAACTTTTTTTTTTAAAGCAGCACATATTGTTTAAAATATGCTTTAAAAAATATTTTCATGTTGATAGTGTACAAAGTCATCACAAACTATTCACAAAAATAAATTAGGAGTGTCACATCAATTTCAAAAATATAAAAAAGTCAAAATATATTGTTCTTAATTACTAGCCAATACAGTGGTATTTGCTGCAGTGTCAAAATGAGGACAACAATAATGTCACGTTTAAACAAAGTGTAATTATTAAAGTGATATAATATAATCATCACTAATTAAGCTCAGATTAATATAAAATGTTACTATATTTTTAAATAGACACTTTCTGGTGCATTGCACCTTGTAATTCTTCTCATAAAATACATATTGTATTACACCCATTTGCTATTAAAAAAAAAAAAACAGATTCAATGACAACCAGCATAAAACTTGTAGTGTCTGACAGTTTTTTATATCCAGTCAGCAGCATTGAATGCATAAGATGAAACCACAAAGTCACAATGAAAAGAAAAACAGAATGTGTCAGGAACAAAAGACAATTCTCAGAGCCATCATTACGCATTATTTTCATCAAGTCATGTGCAATACATAAAACAAGACAAATATAATAATCTGCACTATAGTCTTGCTATGGTACAGAGCAGAGCTTTAGCAAAAGCACATATAAAATAATTTGTTTCCAGCTAAAATATTACCACAAAAGATACATGCAAATTAAACAAACTAATAAAAAAATAGAATTTTGCTTTTTAATGCTCCTTAAAAACATTCAATAAATATAAATCACAGCAGATGTAAAAAGCCATAACCACACAAAAAATGTTTTGCATTCTGTTTTGTTTTCAGTAGCACGAATGTCTGGCTCCCTCTTTAACAAAAATATCAAAAGCATATTTTTCTTTTGATTCCAACGGTTACAAATGAGCTACTCCCCTAGCATTTTTGCGCCCCACCTCTCACAACCCTTTGCCTCCCTTCTCCTCCCTTTTGGTTCCGCTTTTGTCCTTTCCTTGCTCTCTGCCCCGCCACTTCTCTGTGTGCTCCTCGCCAGAACTGAAGGCAACTCCACAAGAGCCAAAACCTGGCAGACATAGACGGGCTGGGGGTAGCGGATTGAGAGCACTGTCAGACCATAATTACAGTCTGACAAATATTTATATATACAGCATGCTGGCCCTGACTGGCAGCTTTCAGTCTGGGAGCGATCACGTTATAGGTCTCCGTGATCCTGCGGCCCAGCATTTAAACTGTCTTTGTGTGGGGACATAAGGCCAGTTGGGGGCAAATGTCCCCCAAGCACAATGTCCAACCCTCCCCAAGCAGTGTAAGAAAAGAGAGAGGAGGCGCAAATTCATATTCTGTATCCTCCAGCAAATCTGGCATTCCTCTCTCATGCACGAGCATTTTAGCTTTAAGCCCCTCCCCAGACCCTCTCCAGTTCTCCTTTGTTCTCTTAAGGTGGTAGAATACAGTTGTGACTAGTGAAACAATATCTGTAATAAAGACCTAGGAACTATATACATTCTTATACAGTATATAGATTAGCACTGAGTTTAGTTCAGTGTTTAACCAAAGTACCTATCAGAGAAACAAATTCATGTAACTAAATATGAGTTTCTTCTTATAACGGTACTATACAGAAAACACAATCTATTTATTTTTGCTGTAAATATTCTATTACTTTATATAAGTAAACTTCTGCAGAAAGCTTTTGTCCCATTATATAACTTTAAATAATAATAATAATAATACTTGATATGGGGCTGGCTTGCAACAGTTGAATGTATTGTACACATGAATATGGGAGGGATTGGTATGTTGACATCTCTACAAATAACTAATAATAATAATTGGTATTTTGACATTTTTATAGTCACGGAGTCACCCAATCTCATTTCAGGTCACATTCCTAGCATCAAATAAGTGGCTAAAATATCGTAGAAAACGAATCACTTCCCTTTTCTATAAACATCCTAATTTACTTTAAAAGAGACTGTTTTACGAACAGTATGGACAATATTTTAAAGCAGTTATATCGACATAAATGTCTAGTTTTCGAATCTATAGTTGTTTCATAATATAGTTTGTATACATTGAAACAGATACAAATTCACATATACACACATACACCAGCAATTCTCAATTATCATACGGACACTATAACTTTGTTTGAACACCAAGCAAAGGGTGTGGCAGGCACTTTCCTGCTTTTAATATATTCCATCAGACTGAAAGGGCCTTTTTATATTGATCAATTTTACTCATACTTCAGAAAGCAACTCTATCCGTCCACCTTAAGAGAGTAGACTGGAGATAGACTGCTAGCGAGGCGGGGGCGGGGCCTGGGGCTGAGTGCTGGTGCATGAGACAGAGGTATACAGGAACTGCTGGGGACACACACAATTTGTTACTACACGGGCATTGTGCTGATCTGCTGCTGCTGCTGCACTGACTGACACAGGAATCCAGCGAGGGAGTACAGGCAAAAAGCAGCTCCAGCAAACAAGAGGAGATAGCCAGGACTTCAAGCCCAGAGTCAACTAGCCGCAGCCAGCATTGCTGTGCAGAACCGATTCTCATCACACGACTCGGTAAGAGGGGCGAGCAGTGCAGAGGGAGAATCTAAATCTATAAACCGACACCTCTCCCTGGCTCATTCTGGCTCCTCTTTATGATCCTCTTATTTTAGTATATAAACACCTATTCGTGTTTTAGTTCTTTCTCCACCTTCTCTTGCAAAAAAAAATTCCTGGTTTAATCTGCAGTATTCTTTTTTTTGCAAGACTTTTTTTTTTTTATGTGTGTGTCAGCGACGGATCATTGTGAGCACGTCTAAAATTGAAGAGAGATCGGTGGGTGGTGGAAGAAAAAGATAAATATATAAACCAGAGACTTGATTGAAATTAAACCCAAGAAAGAGATCGCCTTTGTTTTTTTACTCTTTTTAGCTTATTTTATTTTTTTCAGGTTTTTTTTGGCTACCCAGGGAGTGGAATAAGGAATTTTAAAAAATTCCTTTGGGTTAAAGTTTTATTTTATTCCCTTTCCCTTTTTTTTGTAAACTTTGCACTTAAATTATTTTTGTTAATTGCCAGAGACCTATTTTTTTGTGTGTAATTGAAGTAATCGATTTTTTTTTTCTATATATATTTTTTAGATATACGATTTCAAAATTTTTTACTTTTTGGAAAAAGATTGGAATATGGTTGGGGAGATGGAAACCAAGGAGAAACCGAAGCCGACCCCAGATTATTTAATGCAGTTAATGAACGACAAGAAGCTTATGAGCAGCCTTCCTAACTTCTGTGGGATCTTTAACCACCTAGAAAGACTTCTGGATGAAGGTATATTTAATAAAAACAAAATAATTATGTATGGGAATATATTCATATATAATCTTCACAACACGTAGAACATGGATTTTGCATATCAAGATTGTTGTCATTAAGAAACATGCAGAGTTCAGCCTTTTGCTGTAACTGTGTTTTGTGGTTTTTATGTTTCCTTTTTGCAAAGTTTTGGCACATAAGATGAGACAACATAAGAGTTTGGCTACCAGTTCTCCCCACCCCCAAGCTGCTTGTGTGTTGGCCATGTGATCTGTTGGAATGTAGGCTTATCTGGTGGTTACCAAACTCTTGTGATGCAAGTAAAGGGGTGGGGGAGGAGCTGGTTTTGGGTTGAAGCGATGATTTAAAAAGAACCATTTAAATGGTTTGATTCAGACATGTTGCCCACCGGTAACACACATTTTGCAGTTATGTGGATATTCTTTGAACTTTCAGTTCCATATCATTTTACAGACTGACACTGATTAAACAACTTTCCCTTGTAATGCATTGGTTTCAGAATGACTTCTGCTAAAGCATGTGACCTGGCAGCATGCTAGATTTGTCAGTTGTAATATACATTAACCTACACAGTGCTTAATTGTGTACATAAGAGATCTATATTTCTTACATATACACCTCTCTCTATATATTTATATATAAATGTTTAGTGCCATGTTCCCTACTGTCTTTAACATCCGTAATTACAGAAAAAAAAAATAGTGTTCACTTAACCATGCTTGCTTGTAACTGTTATTCACTGGGCATTCTAGCAAGCTGCTTTGTTTGCTATTTGTGGTTTGTCTGCTTTAATGCTATTTAATGAACTTTACAACCTCAATGTCTTATGATATAGTTTATAGGCCTACATTTTAATTCAGGAACTTTATTATTTTTAATACTTTTAGGTTTAATCAGGCTGTAGTTAAAAACATTGTATGTTTGGCATAATGTTGGAAGTGCATGTAGTGCTATAATATATTTAGTACGTAGTGGCATGGCATGCTCTTTGTATGGTGAGAAAAGTCCCCATTTTCTGTCTGTAATATATATATATATTTTCTAGACAGTGTGTGTAAAATGTATGTGTTTTTTATTTATTTCACAAGATATAAATAGTGACACTGGCCTTGTATTTATCTCCA
Source organism: Bombina bombina (assembly GCF_027579735.1). NCBI lineage: Eukaryota > Metazoa > Chordata > Amphibia > Anura > Bombinatoridae > Bombina > Bombina bombina. Next base: position 724,641,173 of record NC_069502.1, on the reverse strand, counting down.
CAATGTTTCTGTTTTCATTATTACTTTGAACTGATCGTCTGTTTATATTGACCTACATTTGGACACTATGTATTGTGTATTAGAATGTAAATTATTTTAATTATACCGTAACTGTGTGTTTTAATGGACATATCTGAAGGAGACAATAAGCGTATTTTGCCTGATTCATTGTACAGGTAGTCTGTTAAAAATATTTGCTTTGAACATTTTAGTCCCTTCCATTCTGCTGTTCCTGTTTTTTAACTTTGAGCTTCAAATGGTACTACATGATTAACCAACAGGAAAATGCGCCCTGTATTTGTCCTGTTTACAATAGATAAGACTAGCGACATTCAGGGGTCAGGAGCTATAATTGCAACAAGAAACCATTTCTTTAGGATAAGTTTTCTTGAATACTAAGAGGTATTATTTCTAATCTGTTTTTGTGACATTACAATCAAACACATAAAAAGTTGTTGTGGAATAAGAGATTGCTCAATTGTAAACAAGGCAGTGTTATTTGTCAACTAAAAAACATTTTGCTTAACAAAAAATATTCTCATGTTTCTTCCAAAGGAGTGAAAAGCTTTTCTAGAATATTACCCCCCCCCATGTTTACATTTTTATATTGCCCCCTTTCACCAACTCTGGAAATATCACTCCTCTTTCTCCTATATAATGTTTGCAGAGATTTCCCTTAGGAACTTTTTTTTTCCTTCTGAAGCACAGCATGGATCCTCTGTGTCTATTTATCTTGGGGGTGAGGGTTTTAGTTTTTGCAGCTGTTGACTGACCAAATTCAAATATTTGTAATGCAAACATTGCAACAGACTGTTCATTTTATTTTTTGAAAAAAAATCCACCATGCTTTTTGAAGTTATGCAAGTAGAGAGAGCAAATTGCTAGTATTTGATAAAAAAGACATACTATTCTGCAGATATCATTACTGAACACAGCCCCTGGATATTAATAGATGATATTAGTAGGAAGCATGCAATGATAAAGGTTGGATTCCTTTCTCCTGCACATAGGGTAGCCATCAACCAAATAATATTTTCAATAATCTTCCCTGAGAAAAATGCCTGTTAAGGCAGCTATATTTAAATTGATGTGAAGTTCTAAAATTGTATCAAGATTTGAAATGCGTAATAGAAAACATAACGGGTAAACAAAAACTCCTCCCTTTTTAAAATCCTGAATGATAAATATTTAAATAAGTTAATTTCAAAGGAGGCCTTTGTAAAATTTGAGGAAATTGCATAATGAGCATGCTGAGAGCAAATAAAGTGAAACAGGAAAAACTAAAATGTGGGAATAACATTTATTTGTCTAATTTTGTAACAATACTTAAAACTTTCTAGGGAAAAGGAAATGGGGGGGGGGGGTCATTAGTGGTGGTGAATATCCTGTTAGCTTGCAAACTAGATTTTTTTTATTTTATTTTTGCCGTTCCAGTTTTCCCCTACAACGTTTAATTACATGTTGTATATGCCAGTTTTGATTTACCAGCTAGGCCTTTGTTTTCTGTTTTTCTATCTTGCAAAAAAATGAATGCTGAAAAAAACTTGTAATTAAACTAGCAATAAGTATAGTTTTATTTTATTTTTAAGGCCTGCTGTTTTTATTGCGTAGAGTTCTTGCTTTTATTTATAATTATTTGGGGTGAAAAGACAGAAGAATGTCCTGCTGCTTGCTTGGACATGTAGGTAATTACAATACAATCTGTGAGTAAGACAGTGGCACTGATTTGTGGTTAAATAAAATTACAGATAAATGAAACGGACTAAATAAAATATTAATACTATAGATGGAGACCTGCTCCAAAGAGCTTTACAATCTACAGGTTTAATTGTTTTACAATAGATCTGACTAGAAGAAACAAATAATTGGGTCTTTGGCAAAATACTTATGTTACGCTTAATAATGTTGTTTATTTTTTTTAAAGCAATGTAATAATAGATTTTTCTTTTCTGTGTGCAGGAGGGATTATTGCCTAGTAAGAAATTTATTTTGACAAGGTCATATGTAAACATTTTTTGTTTTTAAACATTTAAATGTAACTTATGCCAATAAATCTTTTATTGGGTGTGTAGTGGGTGTTTTTACTTGCACTTGGCACATTTGCAAAGTCAGAGATTCACCTCCTTTTGTAGTATGTGGTTGATCTTGATCAGTCAGGGGTATGCTTTAGTATCAAATATCTGCCCTACCCTTACTGGCGAGGGCTGTAGCTTTTAGCTAAAAGTAACCTAATGCCAAAGGGTTCAGTCTGTTAAAAGGGCTTGGTCGCTCTTCCTGTTTTTGTGTTGGGCTGTGGAGGCAGAAGGAATCTGCATGTGTAAAGGGAGGGGGAGCTTAAAACTTTCAGGAATGCACAGCAACAACAGACAGGCGGGCGGGGGGGGGGGGGGGGAAATGTATGAAACTGGAAGTTTTTATTTAATAGCTTCAGACTCTAAGCCACTAAGGGGCGCCAGTACATTCTCTTAAGCTTCAGTGAATAGGGGTTTGTTAAAGCAAGATTTTAGACATCATTTCTTTATAACATCCTATAGTTTGTATGTGAGTGTTTTTATATAATATAGGATGAGATAATAATGTTGTGGGATATGTGTGTGTAGATACTGTGTATGTGTGAAGGATACTTTTCAGCTTGTATATGTTAAAGCCTTTTACAAGAATAGTATGGTATTTTCTTTTTAAGCTTCCTGGCTTCTTTCTCATAAATGTCCTCATTAAAAAAAATAAAAAAATATTACAACTATATAAAAGTGTATGGGTCTTTGCTGTTCTTTTTCATCCACTGGGAAACGAGATATATATATATATATATATATATATATATATATATATATATATATATATATATATATATATTCCCCATCAAATTTATTATTTTTATTAACTCCATTTCTTTTTATCAGCATAATTTTATCCTTTTTAATATGAGATGTTTAGCTAAGCAAGTAGATGCGGCAAGTATATATATTTTGCTAATGTTCAACAACACATGACAACTTGAAGCCGCTTATTACCATAATGCTTAGAATTGCTGAACAGTTTTCAAAAGCTTTAAATACTCATTTCATCATGAAATCAAAATGATATAACAAACAAACAAGAACAGAGCCTTGTTCTAACTGCCTCTTGAATTATTCAAAAGCAGATTCTTTAAACAGCTCACTCTTGAGAATTCTTTTTACCCCATTTTTTTCACGAACCTGTTTTCTAAAAGAATTGGTTGCTTTGTAAACTTTAGGGCTTCAGATTATAATCTCTCATGATTTCTGGAAAAATAAATAATAAAAAAATATTCAGTACAAATTTGAATTATGAAGCTTTTGATTAACGGAGCATTTAATCAGTCTTAAAAGACATTAAAGTCAATAAATTATTTTATGGGGCATTAAAGGAACATAAAGGTGCAAGTAAAAAAAAATATATAGTGCAATGCGTTAAATCATTCCTTGTTGCACTACTACACTTTGGTCTCATTGCTGAACACAACTAGTGATTGGCTCCTATGTACATATGCCAATTGTTATTGGCTTACCAGTGTGTATTCAGCTTGGGGTTCGTCGTGCATAGCTGCTCATTAGTGGGGGGTCAGACTCATAGTTTTAAGCAAACAATGCAATAAGAATGTTCTAATGCATTACAGCATTTTCTGATTGCACCTTTTATGTTTTAGATGTAATAAACTATTATAATTTTACTTTAAGTGTGTGTGTTTTTTGTTTTGTTTTTTGGGCTGGTTTGCATTGAAGTTTGGAAACTGGTGTTAAAACATTTATCTCCATTAAAGTCTATGGAGAATTATGTTACAACCAGTTTCCATACTTTACCACCTGAATGGAAACTAGGCTTTTATCTTTTGCATGAGCTATAAAAACTTCATAGAAAGCCACCTGTTGGGAATTCCTTTTTTAGAGGATTTGGTTGCTGTATGTGGTGGGGGGTTCTATACTACCACTGTATTATCATGTAATCCAATTGATTTTATTTATTTAGGCCTGTGTTTTTTTAAGTGTAATAGAATGAATTGGGCTCCTACAGGAACAGTAATAACAACCTTTATAATTACAAGACATATTTGTTGTGTTATAGAATAACGGGATTGTAAGCACCTTTGTATAAAATGTTTAGTTATCTTTAACGAAACAATATATTGCAATACTTTTTTATCTTTTTTTTTTTTTTTTTTTTTTCTTCCCCTGTTCAAGTAAATTAATTCTAAACATTTGAAGACTTTCTAATTCTCAGAACTTTAAATGCACCCTGCTGACTTTTCAAAAGCTAATCATGCTACATATCTGTTTCTAATTGGATTTGATAGTGTCTAGCCTTGTTGTCTGCAGATTAAAGCTAAGATTGGCTTCTACAAATAAGGCAAGGGTAAATGAAGTTTCGCTGTTGAAAAACCGTTGGAGTAAAAAAGGATGTTTAATTTGTTTTTGAAAATGTCGTCTTTTTTTTTTTATTATAGACTTGGTTGATGTGGTGGTCTATAGCAATACAACATAAATATATATTGTTAATTACAAGGTTTTTACTGCAAAAAAAATGCCTTACACTAGCCCAGGATCTAATTCTCTCTACTGTATAAATATCTTAAATAGACAAGCCAAAAATCTGGTGCTGTCACTGTAAAATATTTGGGTCCTTGACAAGAATATAATTTATTGAAAACATTGTAACACATCAAATTATAGTCCGCTTTACAACACAGAATGGAATAAAGATTGTATTTTCTTTATATCTTAAATTACATTTATTATAATTTGTGAATTAAATAATTGAGAAATAATAATTTAAATGTACAATAGTAATGTTTAAAAAGCACACTAATGCTTTTAAAAGTGAAACATTTCTGCAGTATACTTGTGTTTGGGGGTGTTTTGTTTAAATTTAACTAAAGTAAAAATGAAACTTTTATGATTTAGATAGAACATGCAGTTTTAAGAGACTTTCCAATTTCTATTATCAAACTTTGCAGATTCTTTTTATATACACACTTTTTGAGGCACTAGCTTCTACTGATCATGTGCACAAATTCATAGGATATGGGTATACTAGTCTGTGATTAGCTGATGGTTGTCACATGATACAAGTAGTCAGCACATGGGGGAAAAGCTACATTTGTCTTTATATTGTTATAACATTGTCTTTATATCAGTGGTTGACGAATATGTTCAAAAGTTAGGAGCCAGGCATATTTTTAGGAGCCAGACAGTTGGATTTGTATATAGATATATGGATAATAACCCAAAAAGTTAGGAGCCAGGGGTAAAATTCTAGGAGCCAGTGATTCCCAGGCTCCTGGGTTTGTCGAGCCCTGCTTTATATTATGCACTTGTTAATTATGCAATTCTATTGTATTTAGTTCTCCTTTAAAGTGAAGGTCAATTTGCGGCTAATGAAATACTGAAATGTGTTCAATCACTTATCACCATTCTAGTCGCTAACTTTGTTTTTCACTTTACATATTAGGTTTTATAAAAAATTATATATTTGAAAACTTGCCGTTTGCATTCAGACTCCTCCCCTCCACTACTTCCTTATTCAGTAGTAGTGATGTAGCGAGCGGCCCCACACGCTCTCTACGTCTGTTCTTAAGCTCGTGCACAAGATTAACATTGAAAATGCGCATGCGTATGTCCATCCGAATCGCGCATGCGTTAAATTTTGTATGCGTTTTGCGCGTCTCATGAACTAGCATGATGACATATGACACTGTTGAGGAAGTTGCGCATGCGCATCACTTAGTAGTGATGTGGCCAGAAAGGGGCTGAACGCCCCGGGGGTGGAACGGACATTGGAGAATTAGACCTTCGATTGCTGTCAATCAAGGCAACTTAGATGGCGGGCAGACGAAAATAGTGTTACGGAGGGTAAATAAATGGTAAAAAAAAGACAGTATGAGTGAAATCTACGCAAAATGATGAATGGACATCAACATGATTTCTAATAAACAGCATGACAGTGTGAGCAAGTCACCCGGACTTGACCTTCACTTTAAAAGTTATCACCTATAGGTTGTATAAATCCTGCTGCCAATGTGGCCAAAGGCACTGTGCATGCACGTTTCTCCTACTCATGCTCACAGTGCTGATAATTCAATTTACAAGAAACAATCAGAGGATGTGGGAGTCTTCTATGTGTGTATACTATCTAATGAGCCATCAGACAGTCGTGTGCGTATAGAAGGTTATTCTAATAGTGATGCATTTTAACAGTGATGCATTCTTCTAAAAAAAAACCTGTATATAAAGACAACTTTGTCTTAAAATGAGTATATATTTTTAAAGGTTCGTTAGAGAGTGCAAGCCACCAGCACATCTCTGTGGCTCCTGAGTGGTACTTTTAAGTATGTGTTTAACCAGTTTCAGGGGGTTACGCAGACTTAAAGAGACAGTAAAGTCATAATTAGACATTATGATTTTAGACAAAGAATACAATTTAAACAACTTTCCAATTTACTTCTATTATTTAATTTGCTCTCTTCTTTTGTTATCCTTTTGCTAAAAGGTTTATCTATGAAAGCTCAGGAGCAGAAAATAACCTAGGTTCTTTCATGATTTGGATAGAACATACAACTTTCCAATTTACTTCTATTTATCAAATTTGCTTCATTCTCTTATTATCCTTTGCTAAAGAGTCAGCATTGCTACTGGCAGCTAGCTGAACACATCTAGTTAGTCAATCACAAGAGACAAATGCGTGTAGCATATGTGCGTATTCTTTTAATTTTTATGCCCCTTTTAACAAGAGGTCAGACTTAATATGCATATTAGTGGATTAACATTTAATGTTGCATTTTGGAATATGCGCATTTACAACAAATTTTTATCAGTTAGAACTAATGATAAAATCATGTAAGCATCCCTCTGTTGATACAATAGTAGCGTATTTTCCCCAACTAAATCTCCCATTTCATTGCATATGTCACTATTAAAGGTACAATGTATACAGACATTCAGACTTGAACTAAATAAGAATTGACCTACAACAGAAGCTTCGACTTCTATTTAAGAAACCTACAGGGTGTGCAAGATCCGATTTACACATTACTGAACTCCTGACCCTAGTACAATTTCCAGTTGGAGCTTGCAATACACTAGATTCCAACACACACAGCTGCAAGGGATCGAACTGATTCCACTTAGAGGTAGAACAATAGAGCCCTTGGAGGATCAGACAATCCCAGCAGCCATCCGCCACACAGAAGTATCAGCTGCTCACACTGAGGAAACCCCAGAGGTGTAAACAACAATTCAACTGAATCAAGTAGCAGACAAAGGTGGGCTGAGCGCAACATTAAAAGGCTTTCAGCTGCGTGTTCTTTCATTCCAACACTATTAATTTGCTTTATTTGCTAATTTATGAACACTTTTTTTTTTCCACGTCTAATTTACAAATGGCCTAACATTCCTTTAATACAGATGAACTGAGACTTATTAACTTATTATAAGATAACTATGTAATATATACCTGTGTGTATGTATGTATGTGTGTGTATGTATATATATATATATATATATATATATATATATATATATATATATATATATATATAATTAGTGTATATATAAAAATACTTTGATAATTTTTGGATTTTTTTGGCTCTTTTATAAAATTACATAAGTCAAAGATCACTGTTTTACACTGATGACTAATTCATTATTGACTTCCATATTTTGGTGCAGTGTTTGAAATCATAGTACACCTGGTTTTCTTAGAAATTAATTTTTATTTTAAGTATGTGGATACCTGACCATTACACCAATATGATCTTGTTGTATATCCCATTCCAAAACTAGGTGCATTAATATAGACTTGGGACCTCTTTGCAGCTCTAACAGCTTCCAGTCTTCTGGAGAGGCTTTCCACAAGATTTTGGAGAGTGTCTATAGGACTATAAACACTGATGTGGGACAAGAAGGTCTAGCTCCTAATCGGTGTTCCAATTAATCCCAAAGGTGTTAAGTTCTGTGCAGGCCATTTGTCTAAAATGGTTTTTGTATCCTGTAGCCTTAAGATGACCCTTCACTGGCACTAAGGGACCTAGCTTAATCCCTGAAAAACGGCCCCAATTTCCCTTTTTCACCAAACTTTATAGTAGGTAGCATACTACTAGTATCCGCCACACCCAGATTCTTCCGTCAGACTCGCAGATAGTGAAGAGTAATCCATCACTTCAGAGAACACATTTCCGCTGCTCCAGAGTCCAGTGGCGCTGTGCTTTTACACCACTTGGCATAGCACGTGTTGATGTGAGGCTTGTGTACAGCTGCTTGGTAATGGAAACCCATTTCATATAGCTCCCGACTCACAGTTCTTTTTCTGATGTTGGTTAAAGGGCAGTTTAAAACCGTGTAGTGAGCGATGCAACAAATGTTAGGCATTATTTTTTATTTTTTTGAACCTGCTACAAACTTTAACACCTGGCAGTCCTGCTCTGTGAGTTTGAGTGATTTACCACTTTATTTCTGTGTTGTTTTTCCTAGACCCTCCCCATTAACAATAATAGCACTTACAGTTGACTGGGGCATATCTAGTAAGGCAAAAACTTTGAATATTTACTTGTGACGAAGGTGGAATCTTATGACTGTGTCCAATGTTTATCTATGGAGATTTCATGGCTATGTGCTGGATATTATGTAGTTGTTAGCAGTGGGTGTGGCTGAAACACCTGAACTCAATAATTATAAATTACACTTTTAACACCAATTGAAAATAGCATGCATAACTCCTGCTGCAGTATTTATGCTGATTAATTGGGTCAGTGATGAGTTTATAAAAGCAGAATATATATTTAGCCCTGGGACAAATGGGATAAAGATGCATTAAAATCAATACAGTGGTTTTCAGGGGTGTGTGTGTATGTATATATGTATATGTATGTATGTATATATGTATGTGTGTGTATGTATATATCTATATATCTATATATCTATATATATATCTATATATATATCTATATATATCTATATATATCTATATATATCTATATATATCTATATATATCCTATCTATATTCTATCTATATATCTTCTATCTATATATCTTCTATCTATATATCTTCTATCTATATATCTTCTATCTATATATCTTCTATCTATATATCTTCTATCTATATATCTCTATATATCATCTATATATCTATATATCATCTATATATCTATATATCATCTATATATCTATATATCATCTATATATCTATATATCATCTATATATCTATATATCATCTATATATCTATATATCATCTATATATCTATATATCATCTATATATCTATCTTGAAAGGGGAACTTTTTTTTTTATTTTTTATTTTTCTATTTCATTGCAAACAAAATGGTATAAAAACAAGAACAAAAAATTGCTGATTTTGTAGACCGTAAAGCAGAAATGTGCCAAGAGTAGTTGATGATAAAACTCATCATTCTACTTTCTCAACCATACAGCCCAAATGTGTATGTGAATAAAATATATGATAGGGTTTGACTAATTTAACACTATTGCAATGGCCTTCATACAAAATACATGTTTTGAAAAGCACTGTCTGCTGAGGCCAATTTGGTGCATATATAAATGAGCTGTAACCGTCAATGCGTCGTGAGGAGGGTTATGCATTTGGAATGTATTGGGAACAAACTATTTTCATAGTTATATTCAAGCAAAATGGATTAAAATAATTAACAAGCTGCTAATGTTTTAATACTATGTGTAAATAAAGATTTATGGGAAATTCTTATATTTTATGTTCCTTTAACTGTATTTAAGAATAAAAATATGTATACCTTTTACTCCAACATATTGCAGAGCAAACAATTGTAGGAAATTCTGTAGTTTACAGTCAGGAAAGGACCCCTTTCCTGTATATTTGCTTGCCACTGATAAAAGCAGTTCAACTTCCTGGTCCTTCTGTTGTCTGTCGGGAACATCCTTACTAGGGAACAAAAGTAAATGTGTATTGAAAGGGCCCTGTCTGTACAAGCATCTGTTAAAGTGCTTATTAGATATGATAATCAACACAGGTTAGATGGAAAATATATTCCAATAATGAGCAAATAGTAGAGCATACATACGCACACATTATGGTATATGGATGAACTGTGCATAAAGGGACAGTAAACAGTTTACCTTAAAGGAAAAGTTAACTACACTATACCACCAGCGTCTTAAATATCTTCTAAATTTATGTGGATCATCATTCATAATTTTTTTTTTTTTTTTTTCCGACTTGGTAAACTTCAAATCCTACCTTTTACACAGATACCTTTGCACGCCGTATCTTTGCCTGGACGAGAAAAAAACTTTTTGAATGACAAATCTCATTCTATAAGTTCTGATTGGTCCCCCACTGGCGTCCCAACTGACTCGCTCTACGCCTACCAATCTAAATGCGCATGCGTGTCTCACTGAAATCTAGACCCGTTTAGATGCGTGCTCACGAGGCACGCATGCACATTTGTTTATGATGGTTATATAATTTATAATCGTTTGGATCATTTGTGGGTATTTAGATATATATTATATCGGGATATATTCACTAGTAGTGTTAATGAATTTTTAATATTGTTCTAATTGTCTGCAATATAAATATCTATATGGCATTAAAAAATATCTGGGCCACCCTGTCCAAGATCACGCTGGACTGGCTTGTGGGCAATAATCACTTTACTATCCCTGACCTAGAGACTAGCCTCATTAAACCCATACATTTGGCATTTCTTCCTCATGCAGACTCCAAATCTCTTTCCCCGTATATACAATCCCATATATTATTTAGGGATCCCCTGAGGGCATTGTCCAAGATTTGTAGCCTATGGGGGGTGCTGAACTCTGTGAGCAAATATCTACCGATTCAAAGCAACTTACATTTCCTTCCGGGATATACGACAGAGGTGTTCGCTATATGGCAACAGAAACATCTCACTAAGCTTCACCAACTCTTTAACCCACTTTCCTTAGCAATTATATCTTTTCAGGAATTGCAAAATTTGTATGGTCTCCCCAACTCGCACAGGTTTGTGTACTTTCAGTGTAGACATTACCTATACCGGCTGATTTCCGATAAATTGTTAACCAATGAATCCTCTAACATTGAAAAGCTTTGTACATTAGTCAAGCAAGGATCTTACAAGATCTCCTACACATATGATCTTCTTCTTAGGCATTTTGAGGAATCTACTTTACAGTGGATTTTACTGAAATGGTCAAATCACCGAGAGATACTGATTGACTCCGACCTCCTCAAAACCAGCTTTAGAAAGGCATACAGCAGTACAATTTTGGCACAGCTGAGGGAGTCACATGTGAAATTCATACATCAAGCCTACATTACACCTAACCTCCGCTCAAAGTGGATACCAGGGGCTGAGACATTTGTAGCAAGTGCAGATACCAACTTCCCGATTGGATCCATCTGCTATGGGACTGTCCCAAATTAAAGGGATTATGGCACAGAACTGCTTACTGGCTGGCGAGGGTAACAAAAGAACAGGTGACACTTACAGCACAGCATGTGATTTTTTTTTATTTTTTTTTTTTGATCCCTAAGGACAGAACATATAGGCTGGACAGTTTTATAACCACAGTCCTTATGCTCACTAAACAAGTCATTCTGATGGGGTGGGCTAGTGATAAAACTCTCCCCTTCTGACAATTAATAAGGTACACACCCAGATGCTGATTGAGCAAGCAGACACGAAGGGGGACCCAGAAAAACGAATTTAGGGATTTTTACACAAATGGGAGGCTTATCTATTGTTCTTACCGGCTAGTGTTAGAGAGAGAGAGAGAGAGTCATTTTCCCATTTAGAAACGGTCTCTATGTCATGAACGAGAACCTCAGAGGTAGATGGTGTTTATCTGATGGCTAGGCCTACTAGGCCACCAAGTGACTATAATATACGCTGGATTGCACTTTTAGTGCTTTCTCCTTTTCTTGAACACTGGTCTGCGGGGGTGAGCTGGAGGCGCTCCGGGTAAGTGTTATATATTTATTGTTTTGGTTTTGTATATTTTGTTCTTATTTTATGTATAAACCAACTCAGGGAACCTTGTTGTTATTATTGGCTTTAGTTATACCTACTAAGGCGTTGGACATTGTGGAATCAACAATGATCTTTTGTCATTACAATCACTCCTGTTATTTGTCATGTATGTATTGGATCTCTTTTTCTTATTTGCTACAAATAAAGTTATTAAAAAATATATATATATATATATATCTCTCTATATATATATCTCTCTATATATATATATATATATATATATATATATATATATATATATATATATATATATATATATATATATATATATATATATATCTTAATAGATCTTGGTTTTCAGATCTTGACCTCTGACATCTTTAGTCCAAACCAGTTTTTTTTTTTTTTTTTTTAAATTAAAATAATTCTACCAGTAATGTGAAAAGAAAGTTATTACTCATAACTCGTTTGCTACAACGATACACTAGAATGAATCGAAAGATTCATTAAATCTATATGTATCACTGCGGGTGTTTCTTGCGCAATATGAACGCTCACGGAGGTACACGTAAGAGAGGGTGGGACCGCTCTTACGTGCAAAGGCGTAAAACCAGGAAATGAGCGAGTGGGCGGAGGAAGCGGTATGAGCATAATTAAATCAATATCTTCAAAGGAATAAATATTTTTTTTTTTAAAAAGTTAGCGACTGAGTTGATCGAGATAAGATTAGTCAATGTCATTGATATTGACTCGAAAAATGTACTTTTCACTTTAAATATGACAAAACACTATTCCATGTTTTGGAATAAAAAAAATGGTAAGTTTACAGCTGTTTGTTTTGATATTGTAGCTAATTTTGGGGGGATTTTTTGTTGTTGTTGCTAACTTTACTGTCCTTTAACTGCCTTTATTGTATACTAGTTTTTCAGCACCTGTGGAAATAAAATATACATAGAAAACAATGATTCAGTGTTAGTGCATACAATTCTGAGACGTGGTTATGTTAAAACTTCTGTTGTGTAGTAATTATAGATATAAGCTTGATACCAGATCCTTTGTGTCTGTATGCGTTTGTTTTTTGTTCTTTCCTTCCGAGTCTCTCTCTGTTTGGTCCTGGATAGTGAAATGCCCTTTTGTCTGATATTATTGAATGTTCTCTAATTAGGCATGCCAGTACACGGCGTGGATTTGCGCATGCTTCCACAGCTGACAGGAGAAGCTGGTGTTATGCTAAGTACAAGCACTTCCTGACAACTCTGGCTGATTGGAGTACAGCAGGAGACTGCCATAGGAAACAATGGGCTCTCACACACTGCACAGCTGAATGGACATTCATGTCTGGACAGGATACTGAGTAGTGTTTTATTACAGCAGCAGTCTGTGTGTGGGATCACTTACCCCATAATACTTTCATATTGCAGTCCAGGTTTAACCCCTTGTTAGGCTGACCATATTGCCGCTTTAAAAAGGGACACATAAAAAATACATATGTCAGGGTTCTTATAACAGAACATTATTCAAAGCATTTCTTTAAACAGCACTGATATGTATTTTTCATGTGTCCCTTTTTAAAGCGGCAATAGTCTACCCCTTGTATATAATGGAGCATTGTGTGTATATGGGGGGAGGTCCTAGCTAAAATTATGAAATATACAATGCATTTTTATGTTTTAAAGCTGACTGAGAAACTGTCTCCTAGAATTTTGTCCCTGGCTCCTAACTTTTTGTGTTATTCTTCATATATCTACATACAAATACCACTGCCTGTTTCCTAAATGTATTATTTTTGGCTTCTAAATTTTAAAGTGATTAGCCAACCTCTGTATGTAGGTGGTTGTGTTTTGTGTTTTACACACACGCGCGCACCCACAGACACACACATAGATTTGGAGGTCAGAGTACATTTGTTTGTTTCTTTTTAAGAGTAGCTCCATAGTTTTATTTTCTGTGTTTTGATGAAGTATGTGGTTAGCCAATTACGGTAGTTTCTCTCTGTGTTTAAAGGGACTCTAAACCCAAATTTTTTATTTCATGATTCAGATAGAGCATGAAATTTTAAGCAACTTTCTAATTTACTCCTATTATCAAATTTTCTTCATTCTCTTGGTATCTTTATTTGAAATGCAAGAATGTAAGTTTAGATGCGTGGTGAACAACCTGGGTTGTTCTTGCTGATTGGTATATAAATTCATCCACCAATAAAACAGTGCTGTCCAGAGTTCTGAACTAATAAAAAAAGCTTAGATGCCTTTTTCAAATAAAGATAGCAAGAGAACAAAGAAAAATTGATAATAGTAGTAAATAAGAAAGTTGCTTAAAATTTGCATGCTCTATCTGAATCACGAAAGAAAAAATGTGGGTTCAGTATCCCTTTAAGCTTCCTCCTGGTACTTTTGAGGAGAATGCTTTCGGTTAACAGATTTGGTATTTAAAAACATCAGTGACTTGTGTTTTTCTAATGTATACATAAAATAATTTAGACTACAGCAAAAAGGAAAACTAAATTGCTCTTCGTTTAGCGGGATGCAGCCGTCTCTCCCCAGAAAACTTAATTTGTATGCATAGCATTGAAAAACTGTGCATCACTCTGCTGAGGAGAAAGGGCCCAAATTACATTCGATATGTTTCTGCATTTAACGCCACTATTTCTAATCACTCCTTACCATTCAAGTGAGACTCCTAGGGAACAGGAGGACAGAACTGCAGCTATTTAGATAATGGGGTGCATAAACCTAGTGCCTATTGATTTACTGACTGTACACTCTGCATAACTATTCATGAGGAAAGTGTTTGGTTCCAAATGGGAGGTTTAATGCACACTGAGCCTGCTTGATAGTGCTGCGTTTTTTAATATAGCTAAGTGTCTTCTGCCTAAAACGTACACTTGCGTCAGCCTCAGATTAACATAGGGTGAATAACACAGCAATTTATCAGCCAGGCAGCCCTGACGAGTGTCAGCAAGGCGTCTGACTATGATAAATTGGAGGGGAATGGGCTGTAGAGTAGGTGGCCATTGCATCCCACAGCGAAGGCTAGAGTGCGTCTAGTGGCAGCTGATATTTAGGTTAGACGCAGGGTAATTAAGTGAGGTGGAAGAGCTGCATCCATCTGCATGCCTGAGTAGCAAAGAAGCTTGTCCCTTTACACTTCACAAATTTTAGTGACTTTAACAGATTTCAGTGCCAGATGGACAGTAGACGCATGCTACTTGGAAGGATATCTATCTACAGATGTCACTAGACATATTCTAGATTACAGTATAATGTTTGTGAAGGTGTACAGTGTTTTAAGGCTTCCCAGATTTGTTACATTTAGGCAGAATGCTTTTGTACTTTGATAACCACTTTTAATCTGTTTAGTAACAGGTTGCAGGCCAGAGTGATATGAGCGATTTTGTTAAAGGGACACTGTACTAAACGCGTTCTACAATCCATATGAAGCAGCAGCATTTAAAGAGACCTAAAAAACCTGGCAATTATAAGATATTTGTGCAGGCTTCCAATAAACTGACATACTGCATAAGTGTTTGGGGGGAAAAAAGAAGAAAATTAGCACTTTGTTGGCTGTAATTTGTTTTTCAGTAGCTAAACTCAGATCCCCACTTCACATTTTTTGTATCCAGTGTTTTACATCGTTATCGCATCACCTTTGTAAATGAATACAATTGTAAAAAAATAATAAAATAATATTCTTACTATGGCACAGGAGAAGACAAAATCTTCGGAGTCAGCCAGAGTTAAAAATAGAATATGAATATAGACATTTTCAGCTCAATATGTCCACTGTTTGTTTTTGTTCATATATGTACGTCTACATAAGATGGGATTTTTTTTTAAATATATATATATATATATATATATATATATATATATATATATATATATATATATATATATATATATATATACTTTTTTTTGTTGGACTAACTACATTTATAAGATATCAAGCTTTCGGAAAAATGTCTTCCTCTTTCAAGTCTGAAGCAATACTGACCAATTTGATAGAATTTACAGATTATATAATACAACACTAGATAGACCGAAAGTGTTACAGAGGTATGAATGTAGGGGGAGGAGGGGGTGTCGTAAAATCATGATGGGAGGGTTTAGGAGACATAGGCAGACAGTGTCCAGTGAAGAATAACAGACAGTGAAAATATATGGTTATACACAAAGCATATACTGACATAAAGCTATATATCAACCTAGAATCAATATGTATAAAGATGTGAAATAAGGTATACAGGGGAATATAAGAGCACCATTATATATAAATTTATTTTAATGACGTCTCAAACAGTAAAAATATTCATTTTATTCTACATATATTTTAATAATAATAAAAATACCTTGATCTCTCTACTAAACTGTTTTTTACCTATTTTTGTTACAAAGTTTAGTTTTATATAAGGTTAGCTAGGGACATTACTATTTTGCACTCTGATTGTTATACATTGGTTTATTGAACACTGTAGAACAATTGTAACATTTCTTCTGAGCTGTGCGCTCATCATCATTGGTCTAGACTAGTATTAAAGAAACAGTCAACTCAAAATGTATTATTGTTTAAAAAGATAGATAATCCCTTTTATTACCCATTCCCCAGTTCTGCATAACCAACACAGTTATATTAATACTGTATACTTTTTACCTCTGTGATTACCTTGTATCTAAGTTTCTTCTGCCAGCCCCCCTGATCACATGACTTTTTATTTATTATCTATTGACTTGCATTTTAGCCAATTAATGCTGTGTTGTTAGAAACCACGGATGTGAGCACAATGTTATCTATATGGCTCACAGGAAATAGCACTCCCCTGTTTTGGTAAACAAATAAAAAAGCATGGGATCATGGGGCTGTCTTTAGTGACTTAGAAACAGGCAGAAGTTTAGAGGTTTATATGTTATAAAGTATATTACTATAACAATGTTGGTTGTGCAAAGCTGGGGAATAGGTTGTTATCTAACTTTTTAAACTAACATTTTTTGTGTTGACTGTCACTTTAAAGAAATGTTTCTTAATTTTTTTGAGAAACTAGGGATCGCGTAGTCATGCAAATGTTCTTCACACAATATGCAGAATATTAATAAATTTAATGCATGTTGACATATGACAAAATCTTTCACATGTTCAACATCAGAAATGTTAAATTCATTGGCTTACTTTTTTGTGCTTTACATTTTGTTTCTATTTGGTTTGTGGGCAATTAATTATTTCAAAGGGCACACGGTTTAAACACAGCTAGTAATAAAACTCTGAGCATTTTCACTCCCTGGGGGTAGATAGATGTGTTTTTAGAGTTAGGAAAATGAATGCATATAGTATTCCTCTGACAGCAGACAAATCTGCAAACAAGACAATGGAATTAAATGTACCTTCCTATAAATGTTACAGATGTTTCACTTGATGTAACTAACAGGAGCTTTTAATGCTCTCGGGTAAAACAATCCTTTAATTTGTTAGATTTTTATTACATGGATATGTTGGTACTTTTAAATGTCCATTTAAAGTGATATCTATAATTACTTTTTAACGTTTTTTTTTTCTTGTTTTTTTTTTTCTAGATTTTCTATTAATGGTAAAAAAAATACTTTTAGATATTGTGTTTAAAGGGTTATGAAGGTCAAAATTCTGCTTTCAGGCATTTTGTACAATAAAAAAAAAAAAGTCAAATTTAATTTTGTTAAACCAATAGTATGTTGAAACTTGGCCTTTAAACAAGCTTTCATTTCAAGTTCATAAAACGGCTTAAAGGGACAGTTTACTCAAAAATGTTCTCCCCTTTAATTTGTTCCCAATGATCCACTTTACCTGCTGGAGTGTATTAAATAGTTTACAAGTATTTCCATTAGCCTTATATTAGCATTTGAAATAGTTGATTTAGCCTGTGGTATCCCCACCCATCCTGACCGTTTTTGGCCTTGAGGCCAAGCTGTATTAACACAGCCAGTAGAAGAAATTACACATCAGTGGGTTATAGAAGAGATAATGTAATAAAATGTTAATTTTCCATTGTTCTCTCAAAGTATTGGTGATTGGTTTGTGGACAGATATAAGATAAAAAAGCAGGTATATGTACACAATGTGATAAAGTATTGAGATCTGATTATACCTACAAGCTCAACCCATTTTATTAGATTGTGGCTTCAAAACACAAAATCAGCTAATTCATATACACAAATAAGCCTTAAAAAAAGCAAATCTCATACATTTTATACTTTACAGCTGGTAAAAAAAAGTAATTGGAAACACATTAAGGGAAAAACAATTTTCTAGTATACTGCCCCTTTAAAATATTTTGACAGTAAATCTGCCTTGTCTGCCCATATCACTGCTATTTATATACCTTTTTTGTTTATACCTCCGGAGCTGCTTTGATAAACCTTTCATTTCCTAGTAGTTTGACTGTCTTGACTAAACTGAGGTCAATAAATTGTTATCTAATCTGCATTGATTCATTCTGCAAACAAACTCTGCAGATGTGATTAATTTATTATTAGTTTTACTACCACTTTTCCCTACATTAAGATAGAGCTTTTTTTTTCTCTCTCCAGTTATGGCAACACTGCACTGTTTGTTCTAAGTGAAGTGGCATGACTCTAAACTGAAGTAGCTGATAGGGTTATCAGTGTAAATAAAGTAAACTAGTTTCTCTTCCATAGACTGTTTAAAATAGATCTGTGCTTGAGGACTTTATAACGTATACATAAATCAGTTTATTCCTTTTTATTATGACTGGGAGGTGTGTGCTATGCTCACTGTATTTTTGCATTTGTGAACAGTTTAAGATTGCAATTGATACATTTTGATGAATTAGTGCCCAGTTTTTAATAAACCTATTAAAAACAAGGGCACTTTAATTCATCAAAATTTACATTTCTCTGTTTTCTTCAAAAACTTACCTTTTTATCCTGAATGCCGTGCCAACGATTCCCCCGGCCGTCGGAAGCCTCTGCAGACATTAGAAATGACGAATCGGGCTTCCTCCAATCACAGCTTACCCCCGGGGGAATCTTGGCCTGATGCAACGCTGTGATTGGAGTAAGCCGGATTCGTCATTTTGGACCCGTGAAGACGGCTTGTGACGGGCGGAGGAAGTGCTGGAGCAGCTGCCAGGATAAAAAGGTAAGTTTTTGAAGAAAACGGTGAAATGTCAATTTTGATGAATTAAAGTGCCCTTATTTTTAATAGGTTTATTAAAAACCAGGCACTAATTCATCAAAATGGACCTTCACTTTAACATCCCTTTTAAACGAAGTATAAAAAAACACATTGAGATTGCAATATGAAATATTTTTCTAGTATATCAGCAGTTCACCACTGTTTTAAAGATCTGTATGCAAGAGATGATTTAAATGCATTTAAAACTGTTTTGATAACACTATTTGCATTGTGATGTAGTCCAGGAATACACCCCTTAAAACACAATTGCTGTGTATATTTGCTCGCATTATGAGCTCTGCAGGATGCGCTTATGAAAAAATCTAACTTGCTGGAAAAGCAGTGAAAATAAAGAATTAAAGTACTCTATTATTTTTCTACTCCTGATTTGACATTTAATAATATACATACATGATGCGACTTTAAAATTCTCTTTTAAAACCCCCACAGCTCAACTACTCCCTGTGTTAAAAGTGTGGCCCTACTAAGAACAGAGGGTCACTTTATTTTTACAGCCATTTGCGTTGATCAGTCTTTTAGAGAAGCTTCGTTTTTCAGCTTTATTCCGGGGGGGTGTAAATTATGAGAACGCCTGAAAAACGTCTTGCTGTTGGGTTTGTTGCGTTTTTTTTATATAATAAAACTTGGTTGTCATAATAGGTTATTCTACACCTCACCCCACCCCCCAAGCTTTTGTTCTATTTTTGTGTATGATCACTATTAACCCACATTTTTGTAGATACAAAAAAATGTTGCAAGGCTTATCTCCTTTGTAAAAGTGTCATGGTCTGTAGTACTGATGCAGTAGTTATATTATTGGTTTTGCAATCATCGGCATTGTTGAACCTGCACAAGGATAACAAGAAAAAGAAACTTGTCTGCTATGTGGCAACACATTGATCATATTTAGGACAGAACCACTTCTATTTTTAACCATATTTATTTAAAATCATATTGTGATCTAAAATAAAGGGCCATTTTTATACCACAACTGTTTTGTCACCTCTGCATAAACCATTTCACTTGTGACATAACTGGAAAAATTGGATTTTCTTTCAGGGATTTTATATAATTTCTGCTTCCTAAAATTTTGGGATATTTGATATATCTCTCTAATGTCCATGGGTTCCTAAAATGCTGGAAGACCTCCTGGTCCACATTCCTGCTGGCCGCTGCGCTGAACATGTAGCGCACTGGTTTTCAAACCTGTCCTTAGGCCTCCGTAAGAGGCAACATTTTGAGGCTATCTGAACTGGAGCACAAGTGAAATAATCAGCTGATTAGTAAACATTTACCTGCTCTCACCCAAGGTAATCCTGAAAACCTGGCCTGTTGGGGAGGCTTGCAAACCAGTGATGGCTTATTAGATTTATCTCATTGTTGTCTGGTATAGTAGGATAGGTTTCTTATATTGCAAAGTTGTTTACTCTGCATATCTAAAATAAATATTTAGATGTTGGTAAACCGCTTTTGCAATATACTTCTGTTATTGTGTCTCCTTTTCTTGTAATTTTAGCTCTGAAAATTGGATTTTCTATTACACACTGCAGACTTTAAATTACTTACCCTGCTACATATATTCCCTGTTTGGCTTTAACAGTTGAGAACTGCAAAACAATTCACTTTAGACATGAAAATATGACATCTAGCCTTTTCCTCTGTGGACTGAAGCCTAGATTATGAGGCAAGTAGGGGAATGGGAATTTGGTTGTTGAAAATAGTTGAAGAAAACAAGGTGAAGGGTTTTTAAACTTGGATAAAATTTTATTCTATAGCAGCACAGAAACGGCAACAGAAATGTCTGAACTGTGCATGTTAAAATATCAGGTTAAAGCTATTTAATGGAACATGAAGACATATTTTGACTTCCAAGAACACTAAGTATATTTGTGTATCAAAACGTAAAAACACGTAGCTGTAGCAAAAGTATCTGGTTTCCGTGAAACCATGCACATAATATAGTTCTCTTCCACTGCCTCTGTGTGTTTCACTATGCAGAGCCAATCATGAAAGGCATACCCTGGTAGGCAGCAAAAGTTTTCAGGAGTCTATTGCATTGGCAGATACAAGCAGTATATATGCATGAGTTTTAGGTTGTGCTTCTAAACAAATACATATGAATAGAATTGGTGCCACTATTGCCAGGGATGTAAAAGCAAATAAATAAATACATAAATTTATTGACATTCCTACATGTAGTACACAACTGCTCTAGGTGGCATTCTTTGTAAGATGAAAAACCAGATCTGATTTTCTAGCTAAAATTCAAAGCACAAAGTGTACTTTTATTTTAAAACGTCTGTCTCATGCTGTTTTGTTGGATTTATGTTTTTTGAATGGGACATTGTACTCTAAAATATTCTTCCCTTTTAATGTTCCCAAAGGTCAATTTTTTTAGCATATTGAATTGTTTGCAAACGGCTAATTTACCTTTTTATTTCGTTTTTTGAAATAGCTGGTCTTGCCTTTAGAAACCGCCATCTACACTGACAATATGAAAACCAAACATAAATGGGAGACAGTAGCACTAATTAATTTCCCAGTAGGGGTAGGTGAAAGATTTTTGCATCTGATATATCTGGTTGTGCTTATTCAACCACCAGCCAGACATAATTAATATTTAAAGTGAAGGTCAATTTGAATGAGTTAGTGCCCATTTTTTAATAAACCTATTAAAAACAAGGGCACTTTAATTCATCAAAATTGACATTTCACTCCTTTTCTTCAAAAACGTACCTTTTTAATCCTAAAAGCCGTTCCAGCGATTCCTCCGCCCGTTGCAAGCCCTCTTTGCGGGTCCAAAATGATGAATCCGGCTTCCTCCAATCACGGCCTTGCATCAGGCCATGATTCCCCCTGGGGGTAAAGCCGTGATTGGAGGAAGCCGGATTCGTCATTTCTGGCGTAAGAGGAGGCTTCCGACAGCCGGGGGAATCGCTGGAGCGGCTTTCATGATTAAAAGGTAAGTTTTTGAAGAAAAGGAGTGAAATGTCAATTTTGATGAATTAAAGTGCCCTTGTTTTTAATAGGTTTATTAAAAACCGGGCACTAATTCATCCAAATTGACCTTCACTTTAAATACCTTACTATTGGCCTGTGTGTTTAGACAAAGATAACATTAGCAGATCTGCTTTATCTGCAGGCTCAGTCCATTTTTGTGGGCATATCCTTGAGAACAACAGGTGATAGTTTTAAAGAGCAAAACCTAAAGGAACAATTTCCCATACATTTAATACCATGCAGTAGGTATAACAAGCCATTTGAAACGCTCTAAGAGGAATCAGACTGAATAGTACAGCTAGCTGCAAATATATTTTTCTGAGGAAGGCACAGGAATTTTCCACTACGGATTGGCTCATTGGCTATGTCCTGCTGTTGGATTACACAGCATCATATTTATTGTATTTTTTTAATTTTGTGCTGTTTTCTTCTACATTAGCTGTGCCCAAGGGGTATGTTTTGATCGGTAACAAAATCATAAGTGTTTTCTGGTTTTGCTTAAAGTGAGAAAAATAATAAATGTGCATATGTATTCTGCAAAAGCAGTCTATATTACATTTTCAGATACTTTAAGTGTATGTCATTGTCCAGCAATTTTCTTAAAGGGACAGTACACTGTAAAATTGTTTTTCTATTAATGTATTTTCGATGACTTGTTATACAGAGTATAAAATGTATGGAAAATTGAATTTTCATGTTTATTTGTGTATGTGAAGTTGCTGGTTTTGTGCTTTTAAACCACAGCCTATTACAATGGGTTGAGTTTCAGGTAATATCATTGTTATCAATTTGTGTACACACACTTGTTTTCTTAACTTATATTTGTCTGTCTGGAAAAAACAAAGCTCAATACTTAGACAGAACAATGGAAAAGGATAATTGTATTACTTAACTATCCTGAACCCCACTGAGAGTGTAATTTCTATTGGCTTACTTAGGCTATTCAATAGCTGAGACTCCAGTATACAAACTTTTACTATAGGTGGGGATACCACAGGCTAAAACAGCTAATTCAAATGCCAAAATAGGGGTAAAGGAGCTGCTTGTAAACAATTTAATACACTCCAGCAGGTAAAATGGATCACTGGGAACAATGTGAGAATTTTTTTGGGTGAACTGTAGCTTTAAATTCAGAGCCTGCACAAGTATGTCATAGTGAATCTCACAAAAATATAGGTCTCATCCCACCTACCATCAGAGCACCATTATTCTATATGATTGATAGAAAATAAATAATATATATATATATATATATATATATATATACACACACAGAGAAGTGCACTCACAGGAACGAACAACTGGCTCAATACCATTGTTAGCCTGTTCTATGGCGACTTACCACCTGGGTGCAATTTTTTAGCCCAGTAATGCTTTTCACAGAGTTGAACTTTCCTGTAGTATATCAGTCTGATTCCGCCTATCTCGGTAAGTCCAGCGCCAAAATACCAGGCAATTCCTCTCTGAACAAGGAACACAGACGATCGTTTCGGCCTTCATTGGGCGTCGTCAGTGAGGTGTAGCCATATTCCTCTAAGCACACTGAGCAAGGAGTCCACGTCTGGTTGCCCCTTTTTCCCATAGGGAGACTAAATACATACAGAGAGAAGCACACTCAGAGAGGAATTGCCTGGTATTTCGGCGCTGGACTGACTGTAATAGGCAGGATCAGACTGATATACTACAGGAAAGTTCTTCTCTGTGAAAAGCATTACTGGGCTAAAAGAAGCTGCACCCAGGTGGTAAATCGCCATAGAACAGGCTAACAATAGTATTGAGCCAGTTGTTCGTTACTGTGAGTGTGCTTCTCTGTGTGTGTATGTGTATATATATTATATTATATTTTTTTTCATGAGTCTGCTTCCTGCTTAAAGAGACATGAAACTTAAAATTTCTTTCATGGTTCAGATAATTGATACAATTGTAAAGTTGTTTAAAATTGCATGTCCCTAGAAGCATTTAAACCTGTCTAAACAAACCTACATTTCAAAAAGTTTAGAATTGCATTACAAAGTAGAAAAGCCTAACTAGTCCAACAAGCACTGAAGAATGTGTGGAATTAGCTTCAGGGAAAATTCTATGCTGCGCAGGTATTTTCAGTGCTGAAGTCATGGCAGCTGTTTTTGTTAACAAACAAACAAAAAAAAACTGTTTAATATTGGCTTATTCCTGTGTGACCCTTGATTGTAAGTACGTAGACTTTCATGTTGCTGCTTATTAGGTAGTTAAAACAGCAGGTGGCAGAACCACGTGCACATCACATACATGCACACTCCTCATTGCTCATCCCCACTGGACAGTTGCCGGCTGACTAATGTTAAGTTGTAAAACAACATTTTTTTGCCTCTGGAAAATTGCTATTTTGTTTGGTAAGGTTCACTGTCTGCTGCAGCACCAGTGATAAATTTGAGGGGGGGGCAGAAAGCAATCCTTCATTTCAAAGAAAGGATAAAAAATAAATTGGTTGAAAACAAATTCACAGTGTCTGCAATTTAGAGCTGTTGGCACATGCACTCTCTTTTTAGGGGAATTGTATTTGTGGCTCAGATCCAAAAAAGCAGAACTGAAACCTGCCGCCTCTGCAGAATTTTGGTTTCTCCAAGGTATACAATTGTTAAGGGTTTGTCTGGTGTGAGTGATAGGCCTCCTGTATCAAGTTGGAGAGAAAATGCTTGAATGGATGTTGTGGCTGCCTGAGAATGATGCTGCGGTTAGCAGTGAAAAATGTCTTCCTTACAATACTTGTGCAGCAGGCCATGGAGTGCAGCGCATTTTTATAATAAAGGTGATGAATTTAATCGCAAACTGGCAGCCAAATGGAAATTGCAGACCTTGATACTAGAAGAAAATTGCCTATAAAGCAACTCTTGAGAGAGCAGGCTTTAAATTTATCCACCCATTTCGACATTGAGGAGAACACAGAAAATGTAGGATATTTTGGTCTACTTAGTTCAGATGAATGGCCTAATAATTTTTTTCTTTTATTTGTATAAAAAAAATCCTCAGTATCACATTGTACTGGAAGAAGTGCTTTTAGTGTCGATTTACATGCATGTTGGTAGCAGGCATTTGGAAGTGCATATTTAAAGGGGTATAATAAAATAGATTTTTTTTTTTTTTGTTAGAGCTGCTTATTTTGGCCAATTTTCTTTCTATGTGTATAATCCCTGCTAAAGGGGTAAACACATAGGCAGACTCTTGCACTGCCCCCAGAAATGGATACATGTGGATCAGCCAATTATTAACTTCACAAACCCTCATCAGCTACTGATTGGCTTGCTGATCTGTATGTATCCTTTTTTTGGGGAAGGCACAAGTAGTAAGGCTTTTGGTCTTAACCCTTTTAACTGATTTTTATTTATTTTTTTTCTCAAAAACTTCTTGAATGTATTTTTATTTTCCCAAGATAGGCTATACTTTTTATTTGTATTTTGTAGATGCAGAACAACCATTTGACCCTGCTGTGCAGTGTACTGGGATTGAACCCTGTACATACTATGTTTGATTTGTTTATTTGGTTGTGATGAAACCAGAATGTTCCCATTGACAAAAGGAATCAAGGAGTCACATTACATATTGCTTTTTTGGTGTGTCTCTGCCTTTTTTATTTTAAAAATAAATACATGGAAATTGATTGTGAGCTGATAAACCCATGTTCCTTTAGGTGTTTTGTAATTTATACCCTCTCTGGCTTTTATAGTTGGCTGTTGAATTTTAGATTGTGTACATTTTTGTTTTGTCTCCTGAATATAACAAAACAACCTTGATTGTTCATTTTTAAATTATGTAGATTTGTTTTGCTGCTGCCAGTTGTTAAGATTACAACTGGAATGTGGTCTAATCTATAGCAGAGGATGACAAATCTATGTGACAGTCACACATGCTTAGGAGCCAGGGAAGGAATTGGTATAAAGTTTTATATACAGAATAATATTGAAATGAGCCAGAAGCAAAGCTTGTCAAGCCGTGGAATGGTAATTTTGGCCTGTGTTGGGTGTGTGTTATCATTAACAATGTTATTGTTGATCTTATTCAGAAATTTACTTTTTCACATACAAAGGCGTGGTTATGTCACATTTTATACTCTGCTGTATAATATAATATATATATCATTGCTCCCTTAAAGGGACAGTCAACACCAGATTTTTTTTTTGTTGTTGTTTAAAAAGACGATCCCTTTATTACTCATTCCCAAGTTTTGCATAACCAACAGAGTTAAAATAATACACGTTTTACCTTTGTAATTACATTGTATCTAAGCCTCTACAAACTGTCCCCTTATTTCAGTTCTTTTGACAGACTTGCATTTTAGCCAATAAGTGCTGACTCCTAGGTAACTTAACGTGCGTGAGCTCAATGTTATCTATATGACACACATGAACGACCGCCCTCTAGTGGTGAAAAACTGTTAAAATGCATTCAGATTAGAGGCAGCCTTCAAGGTCTAAGAAATTAGTATTTTTAGTTGAAAGCTAAAACCTAGGTAGTCTCATATGTTAAGAGAACAAAGCAAAATTGGTGATAAAAGTAAATCGGAAAGTTGTTTTAAATGACATACCCTATTTGAATCATGAAAGTTTATTTTGGACTGCCCCTTTAAGTTTGTTTTTGTATACAAAATATCTGTTTTTGTTCTTTAACACCACAACGAAACAAAATGGGTTGAGCTTGCAGGGAAATTAAATCTCCTTAGTGTATAACTTTCTGGACACATAATTACTTCCTTATCTTATTTTTGTTTGTATTCCAGTTCTTAGAGAGCAATAGGAAATTAACATTTTATTACTTTATCTCTACTACCTCCTACTGGGAGTGTAATTTCTTCTGCTGGCTATGTTTACAGATCTCTTCTATAGCCTATACTACCTATAGAAAAAAAGTATAGGTAGGGATACCACAGGCTAAATCAACAATTTGTGAATAATTTAATACAACCCAACAGGTTAAATGAATAATTGGGAACAAATTGGCCTTATCTGTCCCTTTTTAAGTGTTCCAGGGAATCAATTGACAGTTTACAGCATTGTAAAGGTTCACTAGATATGTAAACATGGGATGCCTTTGGCTGATAATCAAGTGGTCAATGTTCTGTTATGTTTTCTGCCGGTATAAATAATACATTCAGAAACAGAAATCCGAAATATTTGTGCAGTGTAATGGATTTTTTTCATTTTGATATAGATCTTGGCTATATTAATAGAATGGCTGTCTGAATATAGTATCAGTGGAGCTGTTTTTAAAACAGTATTGCATTTTGTATAGCTGACTGGGTCTGAGCTAGACCACTCTTCATGTTTGCGTTACATTGACCATCTGCTGTATGATTAGCAAGAACAGTTATCACTTATGTGAGACAAATAAAGACGTAGTAACAAATTTCATGTTTAACTGATTGTATCTCATATATTGTAATTAAAACAAAATGTCTATGTGATCAAAATAATCCTGTTTTTATGCTGAGAATTTAAGAAATCCTGGCATTCTACGCTAAAGAGATTTGAGGATATTTCTTTCGGGTATAATCTTTTAGAAGGATTTACATGACTGCAGCTGAAAAACAAACTACTGTCTGTTGGAAGTATGCAGCTAATAGACCTCCAATCAGCTGCTGTTATACCGCACCCCTCTTAAGAATGGTTGAATTCTTAGTAAAACAAACAAACCAAAAAAAAAGCCTGTGCCGCTAAGTGGCAGCTTATTTATTTATTTTTAAAAGTTGAAACTTTCTACAGTCTTGTTGTGCTCTCTTTATACATAGTGTTCATTTACTATTCCATTAATATTATTTAA
This sequence comes from Bombina bombina, assembly GCF_027579735.1. Classification (NCBI taxonomy): domain Eukaryota; kingdom Metazoa; phylum Chordata; class Amphibia; order Anura; family Bombinatoridae; genus Bombina; species Bombina bombina. The sequence continues at coordinate 724,613,243 of NC_069502.1, read as the reverse complement.
AAACTTAGAGAGTTGTAAGATTCTATATTTACCTTTTCTGGAGCAATCGTTTTGTGGTAGGGTCAGTGAGAAATCCATACCATGACTGTTGTTAAAGGGACAAATTAAACTTTCATGATTCAAATAGATCACATCATTTTTAAACAACTTTCCAATTTACTTCCATTGACAAAATGTGCAGACTTTTTATATTGACAATTTTTGAGTCACCAGTTCCTACTGAGCATGTGCAAGAATTCACAGAATATACGTATGTGCATTTGTGATTTGCTGATGGCTGTCACATGATACCGGGGAAGTAGAAATAGACATAACTTTGCAGTTAGTCAGAAAAAAAATCTACTACTCCATTTGACTTTCAAATTAAGTGCTATTGCATAGTCTTTTTATCATGCATTTGTTGATTATGCAAATCTACTGATTTTATTGGTCCTTTTTAAAGGGACATAACAGTGTAATGTGTATTATTGCTTGCATATAACTGTTTTTAACTCCTGCAAAGGGATCAGATACATAGTCAGCTAGCTTCAGAGCAGGAATATGGTGGATCTACCTGCTAGCTCCCAGTAGTGCATTGTGACGCCTGAGCCTACCTAGGTAAGCTTTTCAACAAAGGATACCAAAATAATAAAGTAACTGATAACATAAGTAAATTGAATATGAGATCCAAAACATTTTTCTTTTGTGGTTCAGATAGAGCATGCAATTTTAAGCAACTTTCTAATTTACTCCCATTATCAAATTGTCTTAGTTCTCTTTGTATCTTTATTTGTAAGAAGAAAAAAAAATGGGGTTTACTATCCCTTTTTATATACTTTTTACCTCTGTGGTTACCTTGTATCTTTTGAAATCTCCCTGATTACATGGCTTTTTGTTTCTTATCTATTGACTTGCATTTTAGTCAATGAGTGCAGTGTCCTCCACAACCCACGGCCGTGAGCACAATGTTATCTAAATGGGCCACATGAACTAGCAGCCTCGTGTAAAAAGCTGATGAAAAAAGCATGTGATAAGAAGCTGTCTGTAGCAGTGTTAATTTTGTCGACTAAAACTTGACTAAAATGACTCTAAAACTAAAGAAATTCTGATGACTAAAATACGACTAAAACTAAAATGACATTTTAGTCAAAAGACTATGACTAAAACTAAATCAAAATTTGCTGACAAAAACATTTTATGCAAGGTGCTATAATCAATCCATATCTAATTACTGCTCTTTTGTAGAATTTACTAAACTTAATTTTATTAAATTTTAAGCTAAATAAAGACGTTATATACCACAACAGTTAAATCTGTTAAATCTGTATTGCATGCTCAAACCATAAATAAAATCAGGTTAATAAACCTTTACTCCAGGAGTATATAATGAGTTTGGAAGTTCTAGAGCAGTGCTAATATCGTTGCCGAAATTTTGTCAAATCTGTGAACAATTAATTGATTCTTCCTATAGAAATAAGAATAACCCACGAGTATCGGTTTAAGTTATGCTGTGCCTGTGCTAGCTGCAGAAACTTTTTGTTGTATTGAGTTACTTGATACTTGTTTTAATTATTAACAGAGAAAGTTAAAGTTTTTATATTGGGTAATATGTGCAATACAGCCAATACAGTTTACAGTTTAGTTTTTTATATTTTAAAAAAAATATAGAGAAAGAAAAAGGGGTATCTGGTGGCACACTTAGATAGAGAGCTTGTGATTACAATTTAATCATCAGAAAGGCACTAGGAAGGAGTAAAATTAAAATATAACTTTTATTATATTGAATAAAAATAAAAAAAAACTAGATTGTGTGTATAGTAGTTAAAAATAGGGTATATAGGCGTAACTATAGTACAAAAATACAATCCATTGTTTACTATTACCTACAAAGGCATAGAAACAACTCTTAGTCTATTATTGGTTACAGACAAAGCTGTATAGTACATATATAGATTGTCTTATTAATGTTTAGTCAAATAAGTGACATATACCCTAAATGATGATCTAAATCATCATCAATACTAGAGAAGTTTTAAAATCAAGAAAATTATTAGGTTATAAAAATACTGTATCCTGGTCCAAGCAGGGTTAGATAGGGTATGACACAGTTATATGTGATTTACGAAGTCATATGGTGAGGTAGTGTAGCAACAATTCTATTCAAAAAGCTGGGCTAAGCTTAGATATAGCAATTATCGATATAGGGGGGTTGCCTGGAGGATATCATAGGATTCCCCCAGAAATAGTCAAAATAAATTAGCTTATACTTAGCAGCGCATTAACCATATGTTGTTTCACAGTTATTAGTTTTAAATTAGGCAAAGACCTCACCTACTGGTCGTGTTTGGTTTACTTATACCCCATACTGAATGTTAACGTCGTTAGTACAGTGTTACCCTGGAACACAGGATTAAAGTAAAAAATGTGTGTTGCTTCTCATAGTCAAATACAGGGAAAAGGATCCCAAAATAGCGTAGCTTTTATAATTGTATAAATTAGCTCAAAAACTTGGTGCTGGGTAGTGTGAGGTTAGATACGTATGTATTTTATTACTGCATATCAGAAAAAGGGCTTTATGGTATTATCCTTGAGAGCAATGTGCACACGCCACAAAACCGCTCCCTTACTGGTCACAATAGTTAAATTTTTAACCCGAGGATAACTACTATAGCATCATAATTATATGGAGAATCAAACCCCACTAAAACCCGCTAAAGTTTAATAAAGATGTTACATATCACAACGTCTAAATCTGTGTCTGTACTGCATGTTTAAACCTTAATACCATAAATAATAACAGGTGTTATGTTTACTCCTGGGGTATATAATCAGTTTGCAAATTACAGAGAAATGCTTAAATAATGCATTACACTTTAACTAAACCCCTTAGATTTTAGTCAACTAAAATCTACTGGAGATTCAGTCGACTAAAACTAGACTAAAACTAAAACAATTCAGATGACTAAAATACGACTAAAACTAAAATGGCATTTTAGTCAAAAGACTAAAACTAAGACTAAATTGAAATTTGCCGTCAAAATTAACACTGGTCTGTAGAGGTTTACATGTTATACAGTATATTAATATAACAATGTTGTGCAAAGCTGGGGAATGGGTAGCAAAGGCATTATATATCTTTTTAAACAATAACAATTTTGGTGTAGATTGTCCCTTTTAATTGTGATAGGTGAATAACAATATCGCTGGACCCACATGTCGTCTTTTTGACATTTAGAGAAGTAACCCCCCCTCCATAAATATTGTATTTACATTAAGCCACTAATCAGCAAGCGCTACCCAGGTGCTGAACCAAAAATTGGCCGGCTTGTAAGCTTACATTCCTGCTTTTTCAAATAAAGATACCAAGAGAACAAAGAAAAGTTGTTAATAGTGGTAAATTAGAAAGTTGCTTAAAATTGCATGCTCTATCTGAATATAATATTATTATTATTATTATTATTATTATTATTAATAATAATAATTTGGGTTCAGTATCCCTTAAATATAATTTTACATTTCATTAGTATATCTTCACAATTGTGTGTTAATGATTTGCATATCTGTCCTACAGATTCTTTTTAATGAGAATAAAAAAAAAATGATGTACACACGCACACATTTTCTTTGCATTTTATTGGGCCAACAGTAAAATGATATACAGATGGTATTATGCATAAGCCCTAGATAACACACAGATCTATTATTTAACATACAAAGAGGAGATTTGTGCAGTCCCAAAAGCTCATGTACAGTACCATCTGTACACACTGACATTCCAGTAATGAAAACACAAGACAGCTTTTAAACAGTTTCATCTTCTGGACAAGTATGTTTTGCAAGTATTAGAAGCTCTGTGTACTCTTGATAATTTAATTGGTAATTCAAATTTCTTAAAGGACCAGTCAACACAGTAGATTTGCATAATCAACAAATGCAAGATAACAAGACAATGCAATAGCACTTAGTCTGAACTTCAAATGAGTAGTAGATTTTGTTTCCTACAATTTTAAAAGTTATGTCTTTTTCCACTCCCCCTGTACCATGTGACAGCCATCAGCCAATCACAAATGCATACTCGTACCATGTGACAGCCATCAGCCATTCACAAATGCATACACACTTATTCTTGCACATGCTCAGTAGGAGCTGGTGACTGAAAAAGTTTAAATAATAAAAAGACTGCACATTTTGTTAATGGAAGTAAATTGGAAAGTTGTTTAAAATGACATGCTCTATCTGAATAATGAAAGTTTAATTTTGATTGAATGTCCCTTTTAAATAGTAAGTTGAAACTAGAATATACATTTATTTATTTTTTTGTAATCTCTTTTCACCATTCATGGGGACACCTTCCCCCATTTTTTCTGACTTTCAAAAATGTAACATTCTTTTTTTCATTTAAAAAAAATCTATAAATACTAGACATGATATATTCAGAGAGGTTAGCTTGGAGATCTATAGATTTATTTTTAAACATTTTATTAGTTGTTTAAATATTAATGATTTAGGTCTTAAAGGTTTAGTTTCTATAAAGTAATTGGCATCGCCATATTGGAACCTAAAGTATTTCCCTTATCCCAGCCTTGTATGCACACTTTTATTGCCTGTTTTATATGTATCAGGGTTTACACAAATCCTTGTTTGCACACTCTTCGATGGATTGTTTTTTATTTGCCCCTTATTGTCAGCAGCAGAAGAGGTAGCTAAGTGGAAACCCTAGGTTCCACAATGGTGGCATCCATTACTTTATAGGAAAACAGGTATTTAGAAAACAAACAATTTTCAAATTTAAATCAAACTAAAATGGGACAAAATTATGTACAGTAAAACATGTATTATACTAAAACATTTTGATATTGTGATGTTAAATGTCCTTTGTTATGAAACCAATACACCATAGACTAATGGGGATGTCCTTATCCATAAATGTGCTTTACCAGTTGGGTGAATTCAATTCCCTGCAAGCTTCAAACTTAAACAAAAAAAATGCCCTTTTGAGGCAAATATAACAAGTTTATAATGCTGCTATTTCATCTAGTACAGACATATATAAGTCTAAGTGTAGTGTCCTTATATAAATTCACAAATGCATGGCATTAAAACCCTAATGCAACTGTAAATCTATATTTGGAAGATTTTTTTTCTTTATTTTACCACTAAAATAACTAAATGGCCTAAATATGTAATGTAGCAATCCTAAAGGGACACTAAACCCAAAATTTTTCTTTCATGATTTAGATCGAACATGCGATTTTAAGCAACTTTCTAATGTACTCCTATTATCAATTTTTCTTGGTTCTCTTGCTATGTTTATTTGAAAAAGAAGGCATCTAAGCTAAGGAGCCAGCCAATGTTTGGTTCAGAACCCTGGACAGCATTTATCCACCAATCAGCAAGGACAACCCAGGTTGTGAACCAAAATGGGCCGGCTTATAAACTTACATTATTGCTTTTCAAATAAAGATAGCAAGAGAGTAAAGAAAAAATGATAATTGTAAATTAGAAAGTTTCTTAAAATTGCATGCTCTATCTGAATCATGAAAGATAAAATTTGGTTTCAGTGTCCCTTTAAAAACAAAAGGACCAATCTAATAAATTCTATCCTTGTTTGTGTGTTAAGCAAACTCAAATAGCTGATATTTGAGTGTATTCCTTAATTTTATGGGACCTAAAACATAATAAAAATGTTAAGGGGTATTTGGGCAAACCGAAAAACTAATCCTGCTTCTAGGATTTAAAGGTATAGGAAAGTCCAACTTTAAACTTGCATGATTCAGATAGAGAATGTAATTTTAAGACCCTTATAAATTCACTTCTATTTTAAAATGTGCTTCGTTCTCTTGGTATCCCTTGTTGAAAAAGCATACGCACATATCCTACAGTAGGAGCTAGCTGCTGATTGGTGCCTGCACACATTTGTCTCTCTTGATTGGCTAACGAGATGTATTCATCTAGCTGCCTGAAGTGCAATGCTGCTCCTTCAGCAAAGGATAACAATAGAATGAAGCAAAATTGATAATAGAAGTAGATGGGAAAATTGTTTAAAATTGTATGTTTTATCCAAATCATGAAAGAAAAATGTGGGGTTTCCTGTTCCTTTAACTTCTGACTCCAAAATTGGTGATTATTTTATATCTGTTATATGTATACAAATACTCTAGGCCTGGCGTCTCCTGATACGTTCAGATGGATTTTCTGTGTTGTGAGTGGTTCCTAGGACTCGCATAAATTGGTCAACTGCTGAAGTAACTTAAAGGAACAGTAAAATCACATTATGTTTTCTCTCTGTTTTTCCTGTTACTCAAAAACACTCTCTCTCCGTAAATGTTTGGCTATCTATCTATCTATCTATCTATCTATCTATCTATCTATCTAGCATTCTTTTAATAGCCTATGGGGTTTGTGTGTGTGGTGTGTGTTTTGTTTTGTTATAAATTATGGTTGTACATTTATGTTACACAATATACATTGTGCTGTGTTAACTGCTTTGGTTGTTTTTGTAACTTAAAGGGACAGTCAAGTCCAAAAAATACTTTCATGTTTGAAATAGGGCATGTTATTTTAAACAGCTTTCCAATTTACATTTATCACCAATTTTGCTTTGTTCCCTTGGTTTTCTTAGTTAAAAGCTAAACCTAGGAAGGCTCATATATGATAATTTCTAAGCCCTTGAAGGCTGGCTCTTATCACATGCTTTTCACAACAGGGGAGAGCTAGTTCATGTGAGCCATATAGATAACATTGTGATCACAACCTTGGCTTGTGTCAGACACTGCACCAATTGGCTAAAATGGAAGTCAATAGATAATAATAAATAAAATGCCATGTGATCAGGGGGCTGTCAGAAAATGCTTATATACAAGTTAATCAGAGAGGTAAAAAGTATATTAATATAAGTGTTGGTTATGCAAAACTGGGGAATGGGTAATACCAGGATTATCTATCTTTTTAAACAGCAACAATTATAGTGTTGACTGTCCCTTTAACACTTTGCAATATGTTTTTATTTTTGCATCTTTTCCTGTAATTTAAAGGGCCATTATACACTCATTTTTTCTTTGCATAAATGTTTTGTAGATGATCTATTTATATATCCCATAAAGTTAGTTTTTTTTAAAAATGTATAATTTTGCTTATTTTTAAAGAACATTGCTCTGATTTTCAGACTCTCTTAACCAAGCCCCAAAGTTTTATGTGAATACCGTCAGCTACCTTCTCCAGCTTGCTCCTGTTTGTGTAAAGGGTCTTTTCATATGCAAAGGGAGGGGGAGTGTCTTATTTCCCACTTGCAGTGGGCTTTCCAGCTACCTTTTCAACAGAGCCAAACTGACAGCTTTTAAGTAAGTTTTTATACCATTTTATACTGGATTTTTATATCAGTATCTGTGCATCTTATTCTTTATAGTAGTGTCTATTACATGCAGTTATATGAAAATGAGTGTATACTGTCCCTTTAAGTGTGAAAATTCTGGATTTTCATGTCTTTAAAACTGAAAGAGCACATAGCAGGCTTACCTTGCCACGTATACCTCCCTGTTTTTTTGTATGTTATCTTATCTTATCTTTTTTGCTGACACAAATTGTGTCTGGTTATAAAAGTTCAAATTGGCTCCTCCAAATAAGGAAAGGGGTGGTCAGCGTTTGACAATTTAAAAAAGAAAAGAAAAATGTTCTGTTCTAGTAACACTCAGACTGATGATATGTTAATCTATGTGGAAGACTGCAGAAAATATTGTTATAATTATAAGGTGTTTTAGGATTTGTTTGTTTGTGTTGCGTTGTGAGGAGAAGTTGTCCCTGAAACGTGTCAAAATAAATCTGTTCCTTGATGTTTGAAAATTGAAGGATTAAAATATGGACAGGAATTTAAAATCTACAAAGTTAGGAACTGGAAGTATGTTTTGGAACCCATGTCTTACTAACTTCAGTCCTATAGCTTCCAGTGTTTCCCTAACCAAAACAGCTATTAGCATAGTGCAGCCCAACAAGCTATTCAGAAGGCTTCATTAATGCACTATTATGACCTGAGGCTAACAACATCTTTTTCTGACTAGTGGAATTTATAATCTTACTGTGACTAATGTTCCTCTTAACCTTAAAGCAATCTCTTGATGATTATTTACTACTGTCGCTCTAGCTTACCATATATCCACTTTATTATATATTTATTTTTTTGGCCAGCTAGTTGCTCTGACTATAGGTGCTAAATAAGTCTGCTTTTAATGCCTTCCAGTTGCAGATCGTTTTAATGGTCTAATCTTAAACTTATTTATACATGAAATATTGCACTGTCCATTTATTTAACATGATGTGGGAATTGGCTATTTAAAATACTTTTTTTTTTTATTTTATTTTTTTATTTTAAAGATTTAGATAAATGTAACTCAGTAAACCTCTTTTATAAATTTCTTGCCAGTAGCTACTAACCACTTTTACATGGCAACGTTGATTTTTGGGGACATTTTTATAATTTGCATATCTAGTAAAGCAGATTTCTCTCATCGCTGCATGTTAATTGCACTTTGAATTTTTAGACTATTTCAATGGGTTATGGGTTATGAGTGCCATTTCTGCAAGTGACTTTAATATGCAATTGCCTATTGTTTCATACCTGTATTTTGCTCATCTGAGGGGGGCTTATATTTGCAAGTGTTTATCTATGAATTTGTCTGTTTTGGGATTTGAGTTGTATATTGCTTGAACGGTACATTCTATTCTTGTAATAAACTTCTGTTATTTGTTACAATTTATTATTATTTAGCTCAGAGCTCGACAAACCCAGGAGCCAGGGAGCCACTGGCTCCTAGAATTTTACCCCTGGCTCCTAACGTTTTGGATTATTCACCATATTTCTATATAGAAATACCACTGTCTGGCTCCTAAAAGTTTTTCTGGCTCCTAAATATTCTTACTGGCTCCTAAATTTTAAACAGATTTGTCAACCACTGATTTAGCTGAAGCCTGTCACAAATTGTGTTTAAGTCCTACAGTTAAACACATTTAAAGCTATGTTCAGGATTGATAATTAATTGCGGCTCCTGGGCAGCAGGATATGGATAAGCCAATCAGAAGCAGCTTAAAATGCCATAGCGAATTTGAGCATTTTTATAGCAATAGAATAATGTCCCTTTAACTCATTAGAACTATTGTACTGTTCTTTGGATATCTGTTTTAGGTTCCCTTTATTTTCAACCTACCTTTTTTTCTTCTGATTCCAACTCATTCTTTTATTACAAACTGAAACCCATTTTAATAAATGGAGAGAATAAAATGGATTTTTTTTTTATTGCAAAAAACCCTCGAGCTGACAGTTCTGCAAGTATTAGTTTGTGCATGTGACATTATACATCCATTACATCTCATGATGCTGTAGGAGCGCTCTCAGACTAGCACCTGTGTTAGTTGACATTAATACATTTTGTTAATTAATGTTGATGTGCAGATCAGCCCGCTGTGCATACTTAGTTGTTTATATTTTCTTCATTACGCTTACATGTAGAATGTGATTGAGATAAGAATTGTTAAAACTGTTGTAATTACACTTGATTATATGTGTGAGGGGGAAGAAAACCTCTAGTCTTTAATTTACCTGGTTGGGAGGAATACATTAAAATTACCTTCAGCCAGCTGTTGATGAGAACTATCACAACAGGATGATGGATTTGCACAAGCTAATGAATTTAGATGCAAGATCACATTTGGCTGCAAAATGATAAAGTCTGACTGTTTCAGATTGGTGTTTTAGTTAAGCAAATTTAGATTGAAGTTTTATTTTGTAGTATCGGCTGTTTATTTATTATTGCTATTAACCCTATCAAATTACTTTTTATTTATTATCTATTGACTTGCATTTTTGCCAATTGGTGCTGTGTTGTGCTGACTCCACGGGCATGAACACGTTATCTATATGGCTCACATGAACTAGCAGTCTCCTGTTATGAAAAGTTAATAAAAAAAGCATGTGATAAGAGGCTGTCTGTAGTGGCTTAGTAAAAGGCAGAAATTTAGAGGTTAGAATGTTATAAAGTATATTAATATAGCAATTTTGGCTGTGCAAAGCTGGGGAATGAGTAGTAAAGGCATTTATCTTAACCCTTTAAAGGGACTTAAAACCCAAATATTTTCTTTCATGATTTAGAAAGAGCATGCAGTTTTAAACAACTTTCTAATTTACTTCTATTATCTAATTTACTTCATGCTCTTGATATTCTTTGCTGAAAAGCATATCTAGATAGGCTCAGTAGCTGCTGATTGGTTGCTGCACATAGATGCCTCATGTGATTGGCTCTCCCATGTGCATTGCTCTTTCTTAAGCAAAGGATATCTAACAAATTAAGCAAATTAGATAATAAAAGTAAATTGGAAAGTTGTTTAAAATTGTATTCTCTACCTGAATCATGAAAGAAAAAAATGTGGGTTTAGTGTCCCTTTAAGGACACAGCTTTCAGTTTGCTCAATAGTTTTATGACAGAAAAATTCCGTCATATGTCCTTAAGAGGCGGGACAGAAAACACTAATATTGTTATTTGTATAAAAAGATAGTCACCAACTTCCAATACACTGTCATATGAGCCTACCTAGGTTTAGCTTTCAACTAAGAATACCAAGAAAACAAAGCAAAATTGGTGATTTAAAATTAAATTTTAAAAGTTGTTTAAAATCACATGCCCTATCTAAATCATGAAAGTTTATTTTGCACTAGACTGTTCTTTTAAACCAATATCAGAAATGCTTGTAATGTCGCCTAATTTGAACTGAAACTGATGCTTTATTGAATGTTCGGTGCCTATCAGTCAATGAATATTAAGCAGAATTTTTTTAGAACATGTTCATGGTGTGTTTTTTTATTATTATTATTATTATTATTATTATTATTATTATTATTATTATTATTTTATTTTCTTCTTTTTCAGTTTAAATTTAAAATCTTTTACTTTGAAGGCAAAACCTTAACATATATTTAAATGATGTTCTATCATCCAAAACAAATGATAGATTAGTTTTGAGTACCGTGTCCCTTTAAACGGACATTATACACTAGATTTTTCTTTGCATAAATGTTTTCTAGATGATCCATTGCCCATCTGGGAGTTGTTTTTCTTTTTTTTTTTTTTTTTTATAACAATATATAGTTTTGCTTATTTTTTTTAATAACATTGTGCTGGTTTTCAAACTCCTAACCAAGCCCCAAATTGTCAGATGTATAAATGCGTTTACAGACTTCTGCTGGCCCTGTTTCTTATCTGTCTTTTCATATGCAGGGAAGGGGGGGGGGTATCTGCACCCAGCCCCTTTCACTGGGTGTTGCAGCTAATCTGATCAACGACGCTAAACTTAGCGTCTAAGTTTTTTTAAGGTTTTATACTGAATTTTTAGATCAGGATCTGTGCATATTCTTCTTTATTGTAGTGTATATTACATGCAGTTATATGAAAATTGGTGTATACTGTCCCTTTTAAGGATAATCTGCCTTAAATTAAACTTGTTTCTTAGAAAACTAAAACAGATACCAGAAGAGTCATGCGCTACAATCTTTAAAATGTAGGAGCCCCCTGGCGTTCAGAAAAAGGGAGATGTTTAAAACTCTATACTATATTTGGGTAATGGTTCATGCTTGCACTCCATATTGGCTGTCTTGCCAAAAGTGTAAGAAATACTTCCTATCCCTTAGCATTGTCCCTAATGATGACACATGCATTGTACCGTTTGTCATTGTGTGGCGGTTGTCTGATTTAAGAGGCTCCTATTTTTGACTGTCTCTTCCAATTCCTTCCTTCAGAAATGGCACACTGCAGCTGTGTGACTTGCAAGCAATACTGTCATGCACACACTGTGTCTTTGAGGAGTCAAAGAACAGCATACTTGAGAATTGTCAGGCTCTGTTTAATGAAACCTAGACATGTCTTTTCTCAGAATAGCGTAATGTCTGTCATATTTTTCCTGGCTGGTGCCTGTTTTTTCTTTGCCTGTTGAAGCTTGCATAACAATAACTGTAATCAAATACATTAATTATACAATGTTTGTTGATTGAGTTTTTCTAGATTATATTTTTCTGTTCACTGCCCATTTTTAAAAGTTGGTTTCATTTATAGTAGGAGTCAGAACTATATAAAATTGGTTCCAAATATTTGTATTCTTTATTTCCTTTGCTAAAAAAAAAAGATGGCTCATAAAGCAAACTCAAGAAAAGTTTCCAGAAAACTAGCTTGCACCTTAAAGGGACAGTCTAGTATAAATTAAACTTTCATTATTCAGATAGGACTTTTAAATTTTAATCAACTTTCCAATTTACTTTTATCTTCAAATTTGCTTTTTTCTCTTGGTATTCTTAGTTTAAACTAAACCTAGGTAGGCTCATATGCTAATTTCTAAGCCTGTGAGGGCTGCCTCTTATCACAGGCTTTTTAAATCTCTTTATAACACAGAGACAGTACACGTGGGCCATATAGATGACTGTGTTCAGGCACAGGGGGTTATTACAATTTAGCATTGTTTTGTGCTAAATCTTAAAGACAATAGATAATAAACAGTCAGTCATGTGATCAGGGGGCTGGAAGAAGGTTCCTAGATACAAGGTAATCGCAGAGGTAAAAAGTATATTAATATAACTGTGTTGGTTATGCAAAACTGGGGTATGGGTAATAAAGGGATTATCTATCTTTTAAAACAATAACAATTCTATGGTAGACTGTCCCTTTAAATAGATTTTTGTTGTCTCTTCTCCCCCCCCCCCCATCCCAGGTATTTTTACATCAAAAGGGTTATGACATAGTGTTTATTAAGCATACACATTATCTTGATGCTTTACATTTATTTTTATTTTTTATGTTGAGGTGACATTGTAATTGCTAAAGTAAATTAGACACTTCTTAGTTTTTGTGTAAACTATTTCTTGTTCCACATTCACTAGAGAAGCCAAAAAGCAAATTCTGGAACCTACAAATGCTGCAAATCAAAGCACTATTTTACCATTGTTTGTTGCACTTTGAGAACCTAGGTAGAGTCTAGAGTGTGTGGAAAAAGCATAATTTGTTTTCTCCCTGATTAAAATGACACTAAAGTCAAAATTAAACTTTATTCAGATAGAGCATGCTATTTTAAGAGACTTTAATAATTTCCTTCATATCTGCATTGGTTTTTATATGTAGATTTTGAGGCACCAGCTTATATTGAGCATGTGCTAGAGTACAGAGTCTGTGATTGGCTGATGGCTGTCAGATGATACAGGGGGCTGGCAAATTAAATGCATTTATAAAAAATGTTAGAATAAGTTCACTGCTCTTTTTATTGTGTACTTTTTGATTATGCAATTCTACTATATTTAATAGTCCTTGAATTCTGCAATGACATTTTTAAAATTTACCTTTTTATATTTTTCACTTTTTTTTTTTTAAATGGCCTTTTTATTATGTGACCCTGATACTGTCAGAGTTTATTTTGAAAGAGTATTTTTTTTTCTTGGGGGTTTCAGAGCACAGAAGGAATTGTAAAGAAAAAAAAAGAGAGGGATTGTACAGGCCACTGTCATTCCGTATATTGTCAAAGTTTATTAAGTGGATTGGGGTTGTGAGGAGTTAGCAGATCCTGTTCAAACAGATTATGCTCCATTTGAAATGATGAAAGCTGTCAGCTCAGCCTCCCCTATGAAATTGCACTGCATGTACGGAAAGAGGGATGCATGTTTTTTATAAATATTGTATTGGCTTTATTATCTCGCATTACTGGCAGATTAAATTAATTGAAGATGTGCACATATTTCTCCAACATAGGTGTGTCCGGTCCACGGCGTCATCCTTACTTGTGGGATATTCTCTTCCCCAACAGGAAATGGCAAAGAGCCCAGCAAAGCTGGTCACATGATCCCTCCTAGGCTCCGCCTACCCCAAGTCATTCTCTTTGCCGTTGTACAGGCAACATCTCCACGGAGATGGCTTAGAGTTTTTTAGTGTTTAACTTGGCTGTCCCTGGACAACCTGTCACAAGGGATGACATTCCGCAGACCAGAGTGGGTCATTGTCACGACCGACGCCAGTCTGATGGGCTGGGGCGCGGTCTGGGGATCCCTGAAAGCTCAGGGTCTTTGGTCTCGGGAAGAATCTCTTCTACCGATAAATATTCTGGAACTGAGAGCGATATTCAATGCTCTCAAGGCTTGGCCTCAGCTAGCGAGGACCAAGTTCATACGGTTTCAATCAGACAACATGACAACTGTTGCGTACATCAACCATCAGGGGGGAACAAGGAGTTCCCTAGCGATGGAAGAAGTGACCAAAATCATTCTATGGGCGGAGTCTCACTCCTGCCACCTGTCTGCTATCCACATCCCAGGAGTGGAAAATTGGGAAGCGGATTTTCTGAGTCGTCAGACATTGCATCCGGGGGAGTGGGAACTCCATCCGGAAATCTTTGCCCAAGTCACTCACCTGTGGGGCATTCCAGACATGGATCTGATGGCCTCTCGTCAGAACTTCAAAGTTCCTTGCTACGGGGCCAGATCCAGGGATCCCAAGGCGGCTCTAGTGGATGCACTAGTAGCACCTTGGACCTTCAAACTAGCTTATGTGTTCCCGCCATTTCCTCTCATCCCCAGGCTGGTAGCCAGGATCAATCAGGAGAGGGCGTCGGTGATCTTGATAGCTCCTGCGTGGCCACGCAGGACTTGGTATGCAGATCTGGTGAATATGTCATCGGCTCCACCTTGGAAGCTACCTTTGAGACGAGACCTTCTTGTTCAGGGTCCGTTCGAACATCCGAATCTGGTTTCACTCCAGCTGACTGCTTGGAGATTGAACGCTTGATTTTATCGAAGCGAGGATTCTCAGATTCTGTTATCGATACTCTTGTTCAGGCCAGAAAGCCTGTAACTAGAAAGATTTACCACAAAATTTGGAAAAAATATATCTGTTGGTGTGAATCTAAAGGATTCCCTTGGGACAAGGTTAAGATTCCTAGGATTCTATCCTTCCTTCAAGAAGGATTGGAAAAAGGATTATCTGCAAGTTCCCTGAAGGGACAGATTTCTGCCTTGTCGGTGTTACTTCACAAAAAGCTGGCAGCTGTGCCAGATGTTCAAGCCTTTGTTCAGGCTCTGGTTAGAATCAAGCCTGTTTACAAACCTTTGACTCCTCCTTGGAGTCTCAATTTAGTTCTTTCAGTTCTTCAGGGGGTTCCGTTTGAACCCTTACATTCCGTTGATATTAAGTTATTATCTTGGAAAGTTTTGTTTTTAGTTGCAATTTCTTCTGCTAGAAGAGTTTCAGAATTATCTGCTCTGCAGTGTTCTCCTCCTTATCTGGTGTTCCATGCAGATAAGGTGGTTTTACGTACTAAACCTGGTTTTCTTCCAAAAGTTGTTTCTAACAAAAACATTAACCAGGAGATTATCGTACCTTCTCTGTGTCCGAAACCAGTTTCAAAGAAGGAACGTTTGTTGCACAATTTGGATGTTGTTCGCGCTCTAAAATTCTATTTAGATGCTACAAAGGATTTTAGACAAACATCTTCCTTGTTTATTGTTTATTCAGGTAAAAGGAGAGGTCAAAAAGCAACTTCTACCTCTCTCTCTTTTTGGATTAAAAGCATCATCAGATTGGCTTACGAGACTGCCGGACGGCAGCCTCCCGAAAGAATCACAGCTCATTCCACTAAGGCTGTGGCTTCCACATGGGCCTTCAAGAACGAGGCTTCTGTTGATCAGATATGTAGGGCAGCGACTTGGTCTTCACTGCACACTTTTACCAAATTTTACAAGTTTGATACTTTTGCTTCTTCTGAGGCTATTTTTGGGAGAAAGGTTTTGCAAACCGTGGTGCCTTCCATTTAGGTGACCTGATTTGCTCCCTCCCTTCATCCGTGTCCTAAAGCTTTGGTATTGGTTCCCACAAGTAAGGATGACGCCGTGGACCGGACACACCTATGTTGGAGAAAACAGAATTTATGTTTACCTGATAAATTTCTTTCTCCAACGGTGTGTCCGGTCCACGGCCCGCCCTGGTTTTTTAATCAGGTCTGATAATTTTTTTTCTTTAACTACAGTCACCTCGGTACCATATGGTTTCTCCTATGCAAATATTCCTCCTTAACGTCGGTCGAATGACTGGGGTAGGCGGAGCCTAGGAGGGATCATGTGACCAGCTTTGCTGGGCTCTTTGCCATTTCCTGTTGGGGAAGAGAATATCCCACAAGTAAGGATGACGCCGTGGACCGGACACACCGTTGGAGAAAGAAATTTATCAGGTAAACATAAATTCTGTTTTTTAAATCTGAACCAGTGATTCACAACAGAGACCTGCTCCCCCCCCCCCTCATTCTCCCTCTCCCCTTCCTTTGCTGTGTTTCAGTTGTAGTATAATTATTATATAGTTTTTGTGTGTGTCTGTGACTGATCTTGACTGTGGATTTAGATGACTAGCGATGCACAAAGAGAAAACAGATGGACGCCGAAATATATCTTTGCATATCTATGGCATCAGCACAGCAAGTTGAGCGATCATAATGATGCTAATAAATTTGCTTTCATAGAGATCTCAACAAATGCTGAATATAAATTGGGCTTGTAAGAAAACACAAAATGGTTTTTAGTCGTTACCGAAAGTGCAATGATTTAAATTGCTCCACTGTCAAACGTTAAGGAATTAGAAACTCTGTCAGACATTACCAGGGTGGCAGTACTTATTAGATGTGCAGGAAACTGAAAAAGATACAGTGATCTGATCATTTTAGCCTGATGCTTGCATTAATTAGATGCTTATACAGGGGTACTATGACCCACCACTATTGGACTGATTGAATTGTGGCTTTGTGCATTAAATTTAATTTTGTAGATGAATAGCATTGTAATCACATTATCAAAAGTGATCATATTGCACACCACAATTAGATAGCAATGAAAAGCTGCGTTGTGCTGCTATGGCAATAGACGGCTTTCCCGGAAAATAGGACAGAGAATGTTTTAGATGTTTCTGTGCTGTTGCTTCTTAGTGCTGCAATCAAATTACCATAAGCTGACAAAGTGTTAAGATAAAAACACAATTTTCCTTCTTATGTTTGCTGTTTATATTTTCTGTTTTGTACATCTGTCTTTCCTTGGATTGCAGGGGCGAGGACTTGTGTGGTATTTTGTGTTCTAGGTCTGTGATTTTCTCTTTTGGTTTAGTAGCTTTGCAACTCTGAGACAGTTGGTGGTAATGATCATTTTAATGACTTCCAGTTAGTTTATTGTAATTGGGAGCTGCCACTGTTAAACCAATCACACGCTAATAAGGGTAAGGGAGTAAAATCCATCAACTATGTTTGCTTATTTTTTATTATAATGGAATACAGGCCTAGTTATATCATGGAGGTTAGAATTAAAGGGACATTCTACTCTGGATTTGTCTTTGCATAATTGTTTTGTAGATTATCCATTTGTATGGCCCATCTGGTAGTGTTTTTATAAAAATGTATAGTTTTGCTTATTTTTTTAAGCACATTGTGCTGATTTTCAGACTCCTAAACCAAGCCCCACAGTGTCAGATGTATACACATGTTTACAGACACCTGCAGGATCCTGTTTGTTATCTCTCTTTTCATATGCAGCGAAGGGGGTGGGGGTCTGTTCTTTTTGTTTACCCAGCCCCTTTCAGTGGGTGTCCTAGCCTAACCTCATCAACAGTGCTAAACTGGGACCTTCTAATTAAGTTTTTAAAAGGTTTTATACTGGATTTTTACATCAGTATCTGTGCATATTCTTCTTTATAGTAGTGTCTATTACATGCAGTTGTATGAAAATTGGTGTATACTGTCCCTTTTAAGCATTTTTAATACCATGTGTACAATTTTTGTTTCTGTGTTTGAGTGCATGCGATTTTGCTGTACTAGACTGCTTGTGGTTAGTAGAGCTTGTTTCCCCCCTGTTAGTTCTAACGTCCAATCTGCTATATTATCTCAAGCATAGAAGAAAGTTGTGTCTAGCCTGCAGACTTGCACACTTTTCTGAGGGGAACTGGTAACTTAAAATCTTTGTAAAAACAATGAATGTACATCCACAGGGGCTTAAAAGGACAGCAAACTCAAAATGTAATATTCCATGATTCAGATAAAGCTTGCTGATTCAAACAACAAGCATATCTAGGTAGCATCAGGAGCAGAAATGACCTGAGAGCTAGCTGGTGATTCATGGCTGTATGTATATTCTTATTGTCATTAGATCACATGATGTGTTTATACTTCCTTTTTAGTAAGGTTTTTGTTATGCAAGACACTTTTTTTATTTTTTACATATTTTGTAGAAGTTGCTCTTTAGTAGCATCGTCATGACGAGCAATCTGATTTCTGTAGTAGGAGCATGGTGTTGTGGTGAGAGGCACGTAGTTGTATATTCTCTGAGTACGCTCTTAGTAGTTTCTTAGCCCTGCAATCAAGTGGCTTGATGCCTCCAGTGACGGGTGCAGTCACAAGAGGAAAGCTTGTGACAGAGTCTTGTGATTACATTATCTATAAACTCTGTGTGAAGCTCAGCAGGCCACCGCTGGGAGCTACCTACCAAATGTGCTGGTTTTCAGGTCGTAGTCAGTTTGCTGTATCTTGATATCCATATGGTTCTCAACTTTTTTTTTTTTTTTTCCCCCATCCTTTTTTTACATTTGTGACTTTTTTTTTTTTTTTTTTTTTTTTTTTTTTTTAAACATAAACAATGACACACACTGAACAGTTCTAATTAACTAAACTGTGAAACCATCTAGATAAGCTGGTTGTATGTTTTGTCAGTGTGCTGCTAAATGAAAACCAGAGTACATCCCTTGAAATGTCTCCTTATCTAAATCATGAGTGCAGATGATCATAGAACTCAATAACCTGATGACTAATAAGGCTTTCAGTAACTTTGTTTCTTATAATTGAAACTGTGTATAGTTGCTATGTTTCTAGGTGCATGGAATCGATGAAATAAAGGAATCACCTCTTGCTTTATTGCGCAAAAAAAAGGATTGAAGCACTGTGCATGTTATACCTTGAGTGATCCAAACACTTGAGATCATGATGCCTTTAGAAATAATGAAATCTGATTGGCTGTATCACTTTCAGCTTTTTTTTTTTGGGGGGGGGGGGGACTAGTGGAGGGAATGAGTAGCGCTACCAGAGTCTTGATGAAAGCTGCAGAAATTTAAAATATCTATGAACTACACATTTCATTTGGAAACAAATGCTGATTAAAACCACGTTTCCTGGTAGATATGACTCTTGCATGTGTTTTGGGCCGTCAAGGGGCAAAATCACTGCTGCTAATGAGATTAGGGTGATCTAACATCTCATGTCATTGCAACTACTTTAAAGGGACATGAAACGCACCAAAAATCTTTCATTAATCAGCTGGAGCATGATTTTAAACAATTTTCAAATTTTGCTTCTGTCTAATTTGCTTTGTCTATTTGGTATGCATTTGTTGAAAAGTATACCTAGGTAGGTCCCGGAGCTGGGAGCTAGCTGCTGATTGGTGGCTTCAATTAGATATTTCTTATCATTGGCTCACCAATATGTTCAGCTAACTTCTAGTTAGTGCATTGCTGCTCATTCAAAAAAGGATACCAAAAGAATAAGGCAAAATTGATACTATAAGTAAATTGGAAAGTTGTTTAAAATTGTATGTTGTCATGAACCTAAACAATCTGGCCTTGAGTTCCAGATCATTGTTAACCATATAGAATTGGAAACCTACCTTTTCAGTGTTGTTATGTTTGGCTTTTGTTCAAGTTATTCTTGGCAAATAAAGTTTGCTTTGATTGCCAATGAAAACGCGTCACTGCATATGTTACATCTGCTGCCTTAATCACTTGCTGAGGGAATACCCCCCATTCCTATTATTCTTTAAATTGACATACAAACTATTTTGATACAATTATATTTAGCTGCTTTGAATCGCCTGAAATGTATTATATTTTCCCCCATCAAACTTAAAGGGACAGTCTACACCAGACTTGTTATTGTTTAAAAAGATAGATAACCCCTTTTTATTACCCATTCACCAATTTTGCATAACCAACATTGTTATATTAATATACTTTTTACCTCTGGTTACCTTGTATTGAGGTAAACGTCACCTCATTGAAAAAATTGCGTTCTGCTGTGGGCGGCCTAAGGCGCTCAGCGTGCCAAACACTAGACAATTATAGGAACTTTCAGCATGAAGTATTTTTTTATACTTTATAACGGAAAGTCCCCTTTTATTTGATGCACTGATAAATCCTAGCGTTTCAAAAACTCTAGGATTTACTGTCACTTTAACAATCTTCTCTTTTTTTTTTTTTTTTTTATTATTTGAAAACTGATGAACACCTGGTTGATTGTGTGATTAAAACAACCACACAGTTAACCATGACGGTCTGAGGTAATGTGACCTTGATAGAACAGTAATAAAGCAGTGAGGTTTTGTTAGTGGCTTTTTTTCAAGGTCATTTTATTTTCTTTGCCTAAACTGGCACAAGTATAGTACAAATAATATGGAATTTTAAAAGAGAGAGTGAATGATACATGCATTATATATTTTATTATGCCGACGATTTTCTGTATGGACTCTGCTGCTTATCTGTATTGTATCAAATAGGACATAAATCACCTGTAATTATAAGACTTTTCTGTAGTTTTGCGATATATCAACCAATCAAATGTGAAAACTCTGCAAATACATTAACACCGTGGTTGCTGAAATATGTTGTTTGTTTTTGTTTTTTTTTCCATTTTCCACCGCATTCCAAATTTGCAGGAATAAATTCAGATTTGTTAATGTACTTCACAAGGTCTGTCATTTTAGTTCATATTCATGTTATGATGGACAATGTAGTTCTTGTGTGCATACAATTCCCATCATGATGTGGTATCGATAGCAGCTCCAGCCTAGAGTAGATTTAAAGGGGCAGTAAACGCCTTGTAATTACAATACATTTGTGTTGTGTTGCTATAGAATAACATTTCAGCCAAACCAAAGTAACCTTTTTACCACAATTATTTTTCAATATCCAAACTCCACACACCATTTGCCTTATTTGTAGGAGCCAATGTGGTTCTTTAGTCTGCAGACAAGGCTAGGCACTGTAAATAATTAATAATACAACTAATAATAATAAATGCATTGATTTGCAGTTACTATCAGTTAAAGCCAATTAGAAACAGATATTTAGCAGGGTTATCCTTGAGAAGTCAGTGTATTACATGTCATGTGAGGATTTAAAAAAAAAAGAACCTTAATTTTTTTTATTTTTGTTTTTTATAGCTAAATTGACATGAAAAGGGAGCAAAATAAATAATAAAAGTTCATTGGAAAGATGTTATATTATTCATAACTAAACATTTTAATATAAATATCTCTAGGGAAGTAAAGTCAAAATGTTAAACTTTTATGATTCAGATAGAGCATGTAATATTAAACAACTATCCAATTTATTTAATTCTAATAGCTGATTTGCTTTGCTCTTGGTAAGATTTTCATGTTCCTTTAGGTAAAGCATATCTAAATTGATATTGAAACTAGTAAGAGTTGCTTACCAACTTGGGAATGTATTTTTCATTAGTTGAAAAGGACAACTCCCAAATTTCCTTTGGTTAGCAGTGATGGCCCATGTTCTGTCGAACTCCAATCTGACGTCACATCCGGTATTTCCATGCATCTGATTGATCTGTATCCTGTGAGTGACAGGATTCACAACCAATCAGATAGGTAATTACAGGGCCTATATTCACTATCTATTTTGCCTCTGCCTGGGGGGTTCAAGGGGGACAAAGCCCCCCTTGTAAACCTCATTCCCCAAAGGGTCTTCGGTGGCCCCCCAGACAGAGGCAAAACAGATATTAAAATAAGTCACCGGAAGTGACGTCAGATTGGAGTTTTTGACAATTGGAGTTCTCGACAGAACACCCACAAACATAACATTAACACATTTTTTTAAATGCCCTGTTTTAGATGCAATGGAAAAAATACTATTCCCACAACTGTAATTTAAAGAGCTATCATGGCTAATTTGACATGGCATTTAAAAGTTCAAAAAAATACTGTTTATTCTCAGAACAAATATCTCTTGAAGTGCCTCTCCATGGAGTAAATTAGGGCAGTGCAACATTTATTAAGTTGCACTGAATTGCGGAAATGGCCAGAAGACACTGTGTATTACTATTGAATTCAAGGGACAGTCTAGTATAAATTAAACTTTCATTATTCAGATAGGACTTTTAATTTTAATCAACTTTGCATTTTACTTTTATCATCAAATTTGCTTTTTTCTCTTGGTATTCTTAGTTTAAACTAAACATACGTAGGCTCATATGCTAATTTCTAAGCCTTTGAGGGCTGCCTCTTATCACATGCTTTTTAAATCTCTTTTCAACACAAAGAGACAGAAAGTACATGTGGGCCATATAGATAACACTGTTCAGGCACAGGGAGTTATTTAAGATCTAGCACAACACAATGCTAAATTTAAGACAATAGATAATAAACAGCCACAGTCATGTGATCAGGGGGCTGGAAGAAGGTTCCTAGATACAAGGTAATCACAGAGGTAAAAAGTATATTAATATAACTGTGTTGGTTATGCAAAACCGAGGAATGGGTAATAAAGGGATTATCTGTCTTTTAAAACAATAACAAATCTATGGTAGACTGTCCCTTTAAGTATAGGAAAATTAGCTTTTTGTTTTGTCAGATGTGTAGGTTTATTAAGCTCATCTGTGGAAAAATAAATTTGATTCCAATGGAATTCATTTTTGCTTTTTAATGTCTAGAACAATTTACAAAAACAAAATAATTGAGAGTTTAAAGGGACAGTATACACTCATTTTCATATAACTGCATGTAATAGACACTACTATAAAGAATAAGATGCACAGATACTGATATAAAAATCAACTATTTTAAAATATGAAATAGCCTCTGTACTGTGTTTTTTTTTTTTTTTTAAATGCAGCCTTTAAAAAAAACATTAAAAAAAAAAAAAAAAAGCCTTTAAGGAGACTATATACACAAATTTTCAACTGCATGTAATAGGCACTATTATAAAGATGAATGTTCACAGATACTGATATAAAAATTGAGTATAAAAACTTTTAAAAACTTAACAGTGCTAAACTTGGAGCTTCAAATTAAGATACAACACATTTATGCAAAGTAAAATCTAGTGTACAATGTCCCTTTAATGTGTAATCTGCATTCAGGACACACACACACACCAATAGCAAGGGATGTATTGCAAAGCATAACCTTGTCATTGTTGTGTTATTTTAGTATTTAATGTCCCTTTTCACCTAAGTTGCAACTAATCAGACTGACCATTTTATCAGTAATAGAGATTAATGTACAGAACTAGGATGCTGACACTCATTTTGTTAATATACAGTGATACGAGGCCTTGCTAGCTATTTTATATTACGACAAAGCAATGGAGCTATTTGTTATATTAGTTGAGCAGGTAAAATGGTTAAAGGGACAGTTTACTCAAAAGAATTATCCCGATTAATTTGTTCCCAATGATCCACTTTACCTGCTGGAGTGTATTAAATTGTTTATAAGTAGCTCCTTTACCCTTATATTGGCATTTGAAATAGTTGATTTAGCAAGTGGTATCCCCACCTATTCTGAAAGTTTGTGGCCGCAGGTCCTAGCTATAGATAAGCTTTGTAAACACAGCCAGCAGAAGAAATTACACACCCAGTGGAGTATAGAAGAGATAAGGTAATACAATGATGATTTTCCATTGTATATAACCATGTTGGTTATGCAAAACTGGGGAAAGGGTAATCTATCTTTTTAAACAACAAATTCTGGTGTTGACTGTCCCTTTAAGGCAATACTTTATTATTTTTTTTAATTGTGTCTAATGTCTCTTATGGAAACTAAACTCATTTTTTAATTGGGAATACCTTAATTAAATGTTTAATTATGCATCTAAATTATAGTGTTCATTAATTTTTGTTTTTTTTAATTTTATTTGCCTGCAATTTACCTTTTTAAATAGTGCTTTTCACCTGCCCCAGAGGAACTGTAGGCATGGACTACACACTGAGGTTATCCTGAGGTTGTCTGTGTATAGTGGATTGATGCAGTGAATTTCACTTTTCACCTTAGAACACTAATTTTTGTCTGCTAACAACGGGCTTTTCAGAGAAGGGTGGATTCTTGGACTGCTTGGAAATCCAATATATTTTTTTTGTGTGCATAATAGATGGTTTTAGGGTTTACTGTCCCTTTTAAATGTTTCCTTTTAATGCTTTTTTTTTTATATCCCAAAGCTAAGGCTGGATTGATACAGTCAATCAAAGCCTATATTACTCAAGCTATTAGCTTCAATGCAATGCATGTTCTTTATGCAGCTACAAAGACTGCTGAGCAGGAAATATATTTAAATAATTTGGCAATATGACCATGGTCCTGAATTTAAAAATAAATTAATTAATTGTGCACTTTGCATTAAATAAACATCACATATGCTTCATATTCCCTGTTATAAGTATGTACAGCATTTCAGCACACTTGCAGGAGTGTATCATTAAACGCTTTATTAAATAATCATAATTACATCATATAAACACTTGCAATCTAAAGGTATTCAGTTCTATATCCGTGCATGCATTTTCTCTTGCTGGGAGTTTATCATAGGATAATTATGTCTCAGTTATGAGAGGAAAAATGTTAGGAAATAACCTGTATAACTTGTGATTTTGCTCTGCTGTTGCACTCTATTGCTGTCTATGTTGAAGCAAACGTTCTTAAACAGCAGCACTGGAATTGATAAAGAAGTAAATATATTAAATCTATGCTGTTCTGATTGTTATTCTTGTAGCTTAGTAGCACTTGTACACAGGCTTATAGATGAATTGCAGACTTTACAACATATACAAGTACTGCTGGAAGAAGCAAGGGCTGTAACCAATGCGGAACTACTTTATAATCTGTTTCCAATAACTAACGTACTTCTTCTAACGTTATGCAATGCACAGCCCTGTATCCAACCCTGACCAGCAATTTACTCCTCCTCCTCCTTTTTTTGTAATAAAAATATAATACGCAACAGATTATTGTATAGCACATCTGCTCATTTTTCCACAGAAAACCACTGTTATCAGTGTTTCCACCAGAGCAGGAATTCTGGGTAATGCATTGCAAATGAGCTTGACAATATACATACAACAATATACTATTTAGCGGTAGCTGCTGCCTTAAAGGGACAGTCACAGTTTACTTAAATGTTCTCCCCTTTAATTTGTTCCCAATGATCCACTCTACCAGCTGGAGTTTATTAAATTGTTTAAAAGCATTTACATTAGCCTTATATTGGTGTTTGAATTGGTTTATTTAGCCTATGGTATCACCACCCATCCTGAAAGTTTTTGGCCTTGAGGCCAAGCTGTGTTAACACAGCCAGCAGAAGAAATTACACATCCAGTGGGTTATAGAAGAGATAAAGTAATAAAATGTTAATCTTCCATTGTTCTCTCCAAGTATTGGTGATTGGTTTATGAACAGATATAAGATAAAGAAGCAGGTATATGTACACAATGTGATAAAGTAATGAGATCTGATTACACATACAAGCTCAACCCATTTTATTAGGTTGTGGCTTCAAAACACAAAATCAGCTAATTCATATACACAAAAAAGCCTTAAGAAAGCAAATCTCATACATTTTATACTCTGCAACTGGTAAAAAAAGTAATTGAAAACACATTAAGGGAAAAACTATTTTATAGTATACTATACTGTCCCTTTAAGTGACTAGTTACAAAACCTTTCTGAAACAGGGTTAAAATAAAATCTGGTTTTCTTCTGTGAGCACTATTTATAAAAGTACTTAGGATGATTAAACTGTCACGCTAGTGATTAATGGACAGTGCTTTTGCTGATTTGTCAGCTCTCTCAATTTCAGAATTCAATCATTTTCTTTTGTGTGGAGAGCCTGCAGGCCTGAGGAACTCGTACCACCCAACCGCAGCTGCAAGGCTTTCATCAGCCCCTCCACTTCATGACCTGAACCAAATCACTGCGGGCCACTCGCTCCCTTCAATTGACATTTTTAAGCTCACTTGACATTATTGACGTACTAATGTTTCATACAGTTAGTCAAAGAAGGAATAGCTTCAAATGTGTATGTGTGGTTGTGCAAGCATTTCATGGATGCTTAGTAATCTTGATTATTTTTTAATTTGATGGCTTTGTTTTATATGCATTCCTCCCCTAATGGACTTCAAAAATGTAAACGTTTGGGATTTTGATAGAGCTAAAACCATATATTGAAATGTATTTTATTGGAGGCACACAGAGGTAGGCTTAGGAGCATCATGTGATTTTTAAAATTGCTTTATCTGAAAGATGAATGTTTAAGTTAGACTTTTAATGTCTCTAATTTTGAATGAAAGATTAAGTGAAAGGGTTTAAATTCATAATAAATAAATTTCCAATTTACATTTCTTTTTTTCAAGTAGTCTACAGTCTACTTGAAAATGTTTATTGTTTAAAAAGATTTGATAATTCCTTTTATTTCCCATTCTCCAGTTGTATTTACAGTATATTATCTATCTATCATACTTTTTACCTCTGTGATTAAAGGGACACTGAAACCAAATTTGTTCTTTCAGGATTCAGATAGAGCATGACATTTTAAGCAACTTTGTAATTTACTTCTATTATCAATTTTTTCTTGGTTCTCTTGCTATCTTTATTTTAAAAGCAGGAATTTAAATCTTAGCAGCCAGCCCATTTTAGGCTCAGCACCATGGATAGTGCTTGCTTATTGGAGGCTTACATTATTTACCCACCAATAAGCAAGCATAACATAGGTACTCAACCAAAAATGGGCCAGCTCCTATGCATCACATTCCTGCTTTTTAAATAAAGATAGCAAGAGTATGAAGAAAAAATGATAATAGGAATACATTCGAAAGTTGCTTAAAAAATACATGCTCTATCTGAATCATGAAATAAAAAATTGGGTTTAGTGTCCCTTTAACTTGTATCTAAGCCTCTGCAGACTGCCTAGTTATGTCAGTGTGTTTTTACAAAATTGCATTTTAGCCAGTCAGTGCTGGTGCATGCATAACTCCACAGGAGTGAGCACAGTATTATTTATTTGGCACACATGAATTAGCAATGCCTGGCTGGGAAAAGCTAATGAAATGGACTGAGATAAAGGTGGCCTGCAAGGGAATAGTTAACAGGCAGAGAGTTAGAGGTTATAAAGTATATTAATATAACAATGTTGGTTGTGCAAAGCTGGGGAATGGGTAATAAAGGTGTTATCTAACGTTTTAAACAATAAAAAAAAAATAAAGTAGACTGTCCCTTTAATCATCTTGTGCTACTGTAATGTATCTAAATTTAGCCTATGTAGGCTAAATGTAACCTTATGGCCACAGGAAGTGCATTAAAGTGAAAACTGTGACATTAGCAAGTGTGTACAAAAAACATAATCCAGACTAATCCCTTTCATTGCTATGGATTTGGTTATCATTTTTAAAATCAACTCGCTGATTATGTAAAAAACAAACTACCCTTTAAAAAAGAAACCCAAGCTAGTACCATGGGAGAGAGAGAGATTTCTATAATGTTTGGAGCAGCATTTTTTCCTCTAGTCTAACATTTCTGTTATGTTTGTGCTCTTTTTAAAAATGTCTGCACATTTTGCTACATTTCTTACTTTTGCAGTTTTATTAGAAATTTTTAAACATTGTATTTGTTTTTTTCACTTTTTTTTTTTTTAAATTTATTTAAATACTTGTTAATCAATCATTCAATTTTGTGTGTGGTATAAACTATACAGAGTTGTCATGAATTGCAACATTTAAAGAAACCTTTTTAGCTTGTACTCAAAACTGTTTTGCTTCATGAGTATTATTTAGTTTAAATGATTTTACTACTTTTATACATATATTGTTCACCATTAAAAATATTGGCTACCAGTCAAGCTTGCAACAACATTACTGTTCAGATAGTCACTTCTCTCTAGGAGCCAAAGGGGTTAAAGGGATGTGAAACTTATTGTTTTTCTTCTTCTTTCATGATCCAGACACAGCATTACATTTGAAACAACTTTCTTTTATTTGATATGTTTCGCTCAATTGGTATCCTTTTGTTGAAAAGCATCACTAGGTAGGCTCAGGAGCTGCTGGTTGGTGGCTGCACATATATCCCTCATGTTATCTCACCCATGGGCAGTGTGTTTTTTTTCTTCAACAAAGGATAGCAAGAGAATGGAGCTAATGTGATAAGAGAAGTAAAATGAAAAGTTATTTAAAATCGTATGATCTGTATCATGAAAGAGAAACAAATTTGGGTTTCATGTCCCTTTTTATAGAATTAAGGGAAAGTGTAAGGTAGGCTTATGCATTTCCTAGCATTCATTTTTTGACTTTTAAGTAGTCTACCCCCATTTTTGAACTATGGACTCATAAAACCTTCCACTGTGCATCACAAGGACTGTGTCATATGGCACAATCATATGTTTAATTGTGTAAAGGGTACATTCTTGGATCTTTTAACTTATTTTGCATTTCTTATCCCTGACAGAAATTAGCAGAGTACGAAAAGATATGTACAACGACACGTTAAATGGCGCCAACAATGAAAGGAGGAGTGCAGAGTTACCCGACGGTATTGGACCTATTGTACAATTACAAGAGAAACTTTATGTGCCTGTAAAAGAATACCCAGATGTAAGTATATGTCACATGTTTAGTCCTATTGAAATTTAAAGTTGTCCTAAAAAAAAATGTGCTACCAGTGTCCAGGTCAGTTATAAGTGGAGGCATTTGCTCTCACCTATTTCACAAAGGGACACTCGAGTCAAAATTAAACCTTCATGATTCAGATTCAGCATGCAATTTTAAACCACTTTTTTAATTTACTTCCATTAACTAAATCTGCACAATCTTTTTATATTTACACTTTTTGAGTCACCAGCTCCTACTGAGCATGTGCAAGAATTCACAAAATATACGTATATGCATTTGTGATTGGCTGATGGCTGTCACATGATACAGGAGGAGTGGAAACAGACATAACTTTGAGATGTGTCAGAAAAATCTTCTCATTTGAGGTTCAGACTATGTGCTATTGCATTGTCTTTTTATCATGCATCTGTTGAGTATGCAAATCTAGTGTATTTTCTGTTCCTTTAATCAAAAACAACTATCATTTAATTATTAATAATAAAAATAATCTTTCAGTTGCTTCAGAAAGGGTTGTTTCAGGTAAGAAGTCCTTAAAAGAGCAGAATATTTAAAGGGACACTGAACCCAATTTTTTTCTTTCGTGATTCAGATAGAGATAGATACTTCTATTATCAAATGTGTTGTATACTCTTGGCTAGTCCCCAGTAGTGCACAGCTGCTCCTATGCCTACCTAGGTAAGCTTTTCAACATACTGTAGTATACTAAGAGAATGAAGCAAAATTAGAGAAGTAAATTGGAAAGTTGTTTCAAAAGTGTATGCTGTGTCCGAATCATGAAAGTACAGTTTAAAGGGACACTGAACCCAATTTTTTTCTTTTGTGACTCAGAGCATGACATTTTAAGCAACTTTCTAATTTACTCCTATTATCAAATTGTCTTCATTCTCTTGGTATCTTTATTTGAAATGCAAGTTTAGATGCCGGCCCATTTTTGGTGAACAACCTGGGTTGTTCTTGCTGATTGGTGGATAAATTCATCCACCAATAAAAAAAAGTGCTGTCCAGAGTTCTGAACTAATAAAAAAAGCATAGATGCCTTCTTTTTCAAATAAAGATAGCAAGAGAACAAAGAAAAAATGTTAATAGGAGTAAATTAGAAAGTTGCTTAAAATTGCATGCTCTATCTGAGTCACAAAAGAAAAAAATAGGGTTCCGTGTCCCTTTAAACTGTACTTTCATGATTCGGACACAGCATACACTTTTGAAACAACTTTCCAATTTACTTCTCTAATGTTGCTTCATTCTCTATTGTATACTACAATATGTTGAAAAGCTTACCTATGTAGGCATAGGAGCAGCTGTGCACTACTGGGGACTAGCCAAGAGTATACAACACATTTGATAATAGAAGTAAATTGGAAAGTGGTTTAAAATTGCTATAACTGAATCATGAATTTTTTGGGAGATTTTATGTCCTTTTTTAAGACTGTTCTGCTTTTATGTTTACCACTTTGAAGATGTGGCCATATTAAATCAATAGACACAGCTTTAGTTGTGGGACATTTCATACTTATACAATTCATTCTTGTTAGGTGAGAGGAGCAATTTATCTTATTGGTGATCAGGACCAAGTCTCCTATAGACTGACTTAAAAATAACACTTGTACTTGCACCTTGTTCATAAATTGGTCAATAGGTAATTATTGTCAGATTATTCTGTTACACGTTGTCATTCTATTAATTATCTCTTTTACAGTTTGTCTGTTTTAATTGTGACCATTAAATACAGTATAATTGCATAATCAACAAATCCATGATGAAAAGACAATGAATGCAAAAGCACTTAGAAGAAAAAACAATCTACTGTGAGTTTGAAATTCAAGCACATTTCAAAGTTGGTTTAATTTCCCTTCCCCTGCATCATTTGACGGTCATCAGCCAATCACAAAATATACATACTGTGAAATCTTGCACGTGCTCAGTAGGAGTTTATGCCTCAGACGTGTACATATAAAAACAAATTGTGCAAATTTGAATAATGATATTGAATTGGAAAATTCTTTAAAATTGTGTGCTCTATCTGAATTCTGAAAGTTTAATTTTGACTTTAGTGTTCCTTTAAAGGGACATAAAACGCTTAAGATTCGTGTTTTTTCATTATGGGTAGAAGAAAAAATATAATTAAACACTGATAACTGTGATTTGTTTTTTATTGAGAGTATTTGAAGTGCACACTGCAGACACCACAACTTTAGGCTAATGAGGGAGATATGTAGTAGGTTTAATCATTGGTGATATGTTGAGGTACTACTATACAGTATACATTTAGCTAACAAAAAAATGACAGCAGCAAGACGCGTCTGCTCCAGTAACATGTCCAGGTTGGCTGCTCCAAATAAGGCAAGCATTTTGGTAAGTTTGGCCATTTAAAAAACAATTGCAGCAAACAAGGTGTTAATGGATTTAGAAGATGTTCACACTAAGCTAGTATATTAATTTACTGCAGTACTACTCCTGTCTTTGAAATTACAAGATGTTTTGTGTCCCTTTAATTACAGATAAGTTTTAACTTGGCAAGAAAATAAATCAGAGCTGCCTTCAGTGCATTTAAGGATTTGTAAGCCAAGTTTCTTATCAGCAGCTGTTACCATACCTAATAGGAATGGTAGAGATAGGTGACACAGGACTGTAATCTGTAAACCTTCCAGACAAAGGTTACAGACTGTTCTTGACAGTGACAAATATTATTCCAGGAGAGGCAGCAAAACTGCATCCTTGCGATAATGTGTCCATTTAAAAAGAAAGTCACTGAAAATAGATTTTGGATTGGATTTTCCAAGCATGAAATAAGTTTCTGTTGTGCTCTTCCATTTTTAGAATGTAATGTAATATTGCAGCACATGAAACTTAGCATTTTGTGCATATGTCCCTTTAGGGAAATAGGTATACATTTTTATGTGGATGAAATTTAAAAAAAAAAAAAAAATCAAGCAATGATAACAATATTTGGAATGTTTACTGCTCACATCCCAGTAAACACTGATAGTTAAAAAAAAAAATAATAAAAAAAATAATAAAAATACAAAAAACTACGGAACCAACTATGAAAAATATGCAGTTATCAATGTTTTATATTGAATACCACAGTTCTTTTTAGTACAGCTGCAAACCTCCACTCAGTTCCTCCACCAGCCCCCAGACAGTGTGGCTCCCTGCTAATCACAACATTGATACTTTTTTTTTTATCTACAATGGTGTGAAGGAAAGGATAACAGAAAGGTTGATGATATTGGGCAGAACATGCTCATGGAGATAAGGATAAATCTGCTGCCGCTAATTTATTTTGAGAAGCTCAGTGTATATCTGTTTCAATATAATTTCCACTCTGTGTGTTTTATACTGGCGTGTTGTCTTGTTTCAGTAGAGGAAATGATTGCACTTTAAACAGGCATGGGAACTCATTCTATCTTGTATATTGTAATGTACTGTAGTTAAAGGGACACTAAACCCTAACATTTTCTTTCATTATTCAGATAGAGAATACAAATTTAAAAAAAGATTACAATTTACTTCTATTATTTATTTTGCTTCATTTTTTAAGATATTCTTAGTTGAAGAAAAAGCAATGCACATGGGTGATCCAATCGCACAAGGTTTCTATGTGCAGGAACCAATCAGCAGCTACTGAGCCTATCTAGATATGCTTTTCAGCAAAGAATATCAATAAAATAAAACAAATTAGATAATAGAAGTAAACTAGAAGGTTGTTTAAATTTGCATGCTCTTTCTAAATCATGAAAGAAAAAATGTGGGTTTCATGTCCCTTTAAGCATATTTTTACTTTAAAAAAAAATGTTAAAAGCTGATTTAAAGGTTGAATAAAACTTGCAACATATTCATGTTATTGAACAGCATACTGCCTTATTAATGTTATAAGGGCAAAGAGGGAAATCTCATATATATATATATATATAGACATTAATATGGAGTTGGCCCTCCCTTTGTGGCTGTAACATCCACAACTCTTCTTGGAAGGCTCTACACAAGATTTTAGTGTATCTGTG